>NC_083466.1:1637500-1667500 GCF_030014155.1 Tachysurus vachellii
TGCTTCCACAGCTCCAGAATCTCAGCGGGAAGTTCTGTGTGATGACAAGAAAAACTTAGAAAAATCATAGGTTTCAAGATTAAAAACCATTATAAAAAAATACATAAAAAAAAATTAGAACACAGACTGAATAAAACTAAAAATAAAAATCCGGCCTGGAAAGAAATGGAAACGAGTGACAGTAATAATAAATAATTATAGTAATAACAGTAATAATAATAAAGAACATACTAATAGTTACGAAGAGAGAAACTGAATAACTGACGCTGGAACGGAAATTACTAAAAAAAGACCAACACTAATTACTGATAGTATATCTGAAAGTACTGACTTTAAAACAGAAAGTACTGACATTACAACTGAAAGCACTGACTTTAAAATGGAAAGTACTGACATTACAACTGAAAGTACTGACATTAAAACTGAAAGTACTGACATTAAAACTGAAAGTACTGACATTACAAATGAAAGCACTGACTTTAAAATGGAAAGTACTGACATTACAACTGATAGCACTGACTTTAAAACTGAAAGTACTGACATTAAAACTGAAAGTACTGACATTAAAACTGAAAGTACTGACATTAAAACTGAAAGTACTGACATTAAAACTGAAAGCACTGACTTTAAAATGGAAAGTACTGACATTAAAACTGAAAGTACTGACATTACAACTGAAAGTACTGACTTTAAAACGAAAAGTACTGACATTACAACTGAAAGTACTGACATTAAAACTGAAAGTACTGACATTAAAACTGAAAGTACTGACATTACAAATGAAAGCACTGACTTTAAAATGGAAAGTACTGACATTACAACTGATAGCACTGACTTTAAAATGGAAAGTACTGACATTAAAACTGAAAGTACTGACATTAAAACTGAAAGTACTGACATTAAAACTGAAAGTACTGACATTACAACTGAAAGCACTGACTTTAAAATGGAAAGTACTGACATTAAAACTGAAAGTACTGACATTACAACTGAAAGTACTGACTTTAAAACGAAAAGTACTGACATTACAACTGAAAGTACTGACATTAAAACTGAAAGTACTGACATTAAAACTGAAAGTACTGACATTACAAATGAAAGCACTGACTTTAAAATGGAAAGTACTGACATTACAACTGATAGCACTGACTTTAAAATGGAAAGTACTGACATTAAAACTGAAAGTACTGACATTAAAACTGAAAGTACTGACATTAAAACTGAAAGTACTGACATTACAACTGAAAGCACTGACTTTAAAATGGAAAGTACTGACATTAAAACTGAAAGTACTGACATTACAACTGAAAGTACTGACTTTAAAACGAAAAGTACTGACATTACAACCGGAATGTAACATGAAATACTGACAAGGATACACACCATACCAACAATGAAACTGAAAGTACTGACAATAAACCTGAAAAATCCCACAAACTACTGACAGTGAAATGAAAGGTATTTATTTTTTTTAAAAACTGAAAAAACTAAAAATGCTGACTGAAAAACTGACTGACACTGTAGCTACTGACAGTAAAACAAAAAAAAGGTCCAAAAATTATGGACGGTGAAAGTGAAAGTACTGAATGTGGTGAAAAAAAAACTACTGAGAGTGAAATGAAAAACAACATTTTAGACACTGCAGAAACTTGCAATTTCAGTGTCAGTAGCTTGTCTAATTTCAGTGTGTATGACAGATTCAGGGATTAAACGGTTACTCACTCATGCAGGGGTTACTGAGAAGAACCTTCGGCTCGCTCACTTCAGAAGGTGGTCTGATCAGAACATCCTCCTAGGAAGGAAATCACAACAGGTTCCCAGTTTCCTTAAACATTATGACACGGGAATGCGAGTCAAAACGAGACTTTACACGAGTATCGTACGATGGATTCGTCTTACTAAAGGTCTGGTTTCAATGCTTGGGTCATTAATCTGGGCTTGCAGTGCTTCCTGGGATATCTGTATGTCTTCGTCCATAAAAACCAGCTGCCTCTTCCTCCTCCTTCGTCCCTCCGCAGGGGCTTCTGGGATTGGGACAAGCTGTAACAGAGAGGAACGACTGACACTAAAACCCACAAATAATACTAACTACCGACACTCAAACAACACATAACTACTGACAAACTACTAAAAGTAAAACTGACTATAAAGCTTGGGGGATATAAACTCAAAATAACACTAAAACGACTAAGACGAATCTGAAAATCGCAGTGACTAAAACTCCTGAGTGTGAAACGGGAAATCAACAAAGTACTGACAAAACTGCTCAAAACAAACAAAAATACAGGAACAACCGAAACTACAGTTCGTCTGAAACCACTGACAGTAAGACTCGAAATGAGACTTAGTGTAAAAGCACTAAAAATGAAATGAATACTAATGGTACTGACAGCTGCATTCAGAACAAACTACTGACTACTGACTGAATTAGAAATTCGTTGGTTTTTACTGCTCCTTGTAGTATAAGCTTAGCCTTGTACAAACCTCCTCCAGGCGAGGACTCTCTCTCCGCCGCTCCCTCCTCTCCGGGGTAGGTGGAGATGGTGGAATAGTGACGGGCTCCGGGGTCCTCTCTCTCGCGGCTGGCTGGGGCATCGCAGTGGGCAGGTCCACCTCCTCGCCCACAGACACGATGTCTCGGCTTGGTACTTCGGTGCTTTGAGCCCTGGATGATTGGATTGATTTCATGGTTAAAACCTGACACGTTTAAACTATACCAAATGACTCGGACTCATCGTCTCTTGCTCTTAAAGGCTGTTTTGTCTTTTTAACGTGGACCTACAGCTCCATGAGGGTAGACCCCGTCAGATCCCTCGTCCTCTCCGCTTCTGCTGCCTCTCGCTCTCGTTCCCTCTCTAAAACCTCTTCTCCTTCTCTATCTCTTTCTCTTCTCTCGCGCTGCCTCGCACGCTCTGTTTCTTCGTCACCTAAAAAAAAATACGCCCCGATCGCTAACCCTCATCTACAGTCCTCCGTTTCTTCAACGAATGTTGTTGTGATTTGTGATTTCGTAAAACAAAGATAAAGCACAAATTTACTTTCAAATTTTCGTTTTCAACAACAGCTACCTTTTGGTTTCAAATTCGATTTTTTTTTTTTAATCCCGTCCAACTATTTATTCTTAAAAGATGGAACACGAGGGAACGCATTTACCTTCCGGGAACTGATCCGATTGCTCCAGCAACATTTCAATCATGTTGATCTCCTGCAGCTCCGCCCCTTCAAACTGCAAAGACAACAGGAGAAATCATCAACCTTTTTTACAACGAATTTACTATGGCAAGTTGCTACGGCAACACTAAAGATCGACACCTCAGGCTCTTGCATGATAACAGGCTGCCGCTCGGTCATTGTGATCGACTCCTGACTCGCTGTGATGCCTGTGGTGAGAAAGGAAATATTGTCCACACCCTTCGTGTCTTCTTATCTCCGCATTACTAGATTTCGCTACGTGTTAATCCAAAGGAATGGAACATAAACTGGAGAATAATAGTAAAAACGGTGTGTATCGCATTAGATTTAACACGGTGCTCCTTCTTGCTCACCTTCCACTGGTGGAGAATGTAGACTCTCTGGTGAAACCACACCCAATTCCTGAACCAGCTGTCAATCAAGGAACCAAGATCAGTATATAATGTAGGTGTGTGTGTATATAGACAGACAGATAGATAGATAGATAGATAGATAGATAGATAGATAGATAGATAGATAGATAAAGAGAGAGAGAGAGAGAGAGAGATGGTTACCTGCATGAGGCTAGTTGGACTGGGCAAACCGAACTCTATCGAGCCGAAAAACGGATCTCTGGCCCCCTCGGTCTCAGTCAGAAGAGCGAGAGCATCAGGAAGTGTTTGAGTTTGTCTGAAACAAATGAAAGACAAGCAAAAGTTTAATAATATGCTCCACTGTTTAGCTTCTTCCCCACCAGTCACAAGGACAAGGAAGGAAGGAAGGAAGGAACGACGGACAGTGGAGAGCTATTATGGGTTTATACAAGACTTCTGACCTGATCTCCTCAGGCAGCATGTCGATCTGCGCCTGTACGTGGTAACGATGCAGTCTGTCGATGGCCTCCTGGATTTCATCTGAGGAAAAACATTTATCTATGACAAAGATTTTGGACAAAAAAAGGAAGAAAGAGAAAGAGCATGGTGTATGTTGTGGTTTTTTCGCCCCACACACACACACATACACACACCTAGCAGCAGCTGGCACTGGCGGTGGAAGACGAGCACGATTCCGTACTGCAGCTGGGACGACAGGTAGAGGGAGAAACGAGGCCGAGGCAGACCTGCAGCCAGAGAAGGCACTCGCACCAACACGTAGTCCATAATGTCAGTGCTGTGCATCCACAACCACAACCAAGAAAAACAACGATTCATCAATAAAAAACAAACAAACAACAACATCAACACCTTCTGACCAATCAGAATCCAGTATCCTCAAGCACTGTTATTCTCACCATGTACTCTGAACGTTAACCTTGAGTAGATCACGACGGTTCATCTTTCTGGCCTTTGTGGCTGCCAGCCTGTAAGAAACACACACACACACACACACACACACACACACACACACACACACACACACACACATTCATAACAAATGGGCTCAGCTTTCTAGTGCGCCCTCTGTCGGCTATTTAATGTAGTGAGTTTTGAGTTATTTGCTAATATTAATAGCAAGAATTATAAGAACAAGAAGAAAACCCTCCTTTTTAACTTTAATATTTAAGTAAAACAGTTAAACTTTAATTATCAGGCATTTAATTTTACTAATCAGTTGTAAATGTTTTTTTTTGTGGTAATAATCCTGTTTTTAATAAATGAATAGAAAGTCTCACCATATTGTAGCAAAGCATCCAGTTTTGTGATTAAGTACATTAGGGTAATAAAACATTATTTTAACTAAATTTAGCTGAATATCAGGGTTAATAAACTCTGTACATTCCCTGTAACGCTGACAGAACAAATCAACTTGTAGTCAAAGTTGAATGAGGTAAAATAAATAAGCCTTGAACTCGAATTCAAACACGTCCTCATTAGACATTTAGTGCACTACGTAGAACGCTTGCGCCGTCGTTTGTAATAGTCTACGTATAGTGCACTTCTATAGGCAACACGGAGGCATTTGGAACGCGCCCATTGTTTAAGGACACCATCCAATCCTTCTGGTCCGTGAGAGATCAGCGAGCCAATCGTTAACGCCAGCACTCGGTCTGAGACAGGTGATTGGTCGAATCTGGTTGCTATAGCGATATTGCCATGGCGCCGCTTTTTCTCCGAAACAAACCTCTATTCCCGTAGAATATAGGTGTAATCTGTTTTAAGGGCTTTTTTTTTTTAAATGTATGTTATCCATATCAGTACTTTTACACCGTTGTATTTATGGAAACGGTGTAAAAGTACTGATATAAATAACATAAATAAAAAAAGCCCTTAAGCTATATATATATTTATACAATGATTAATCTAATTATTAAATTGAGGCAAATACGCTAAATACGCTTTGTATTTAATCGTTGACTCTAATAATTTATATATAAAAAATTAAAAATTGAAAAATAAATAAATAAATAAAAAAAGTAAAATATGACACAAAAGGAATACAAAGCGCGTTGATTTTTTTGACTCCGCCTTCGTCACGTGACCCTCTTCGCGTTCCGTAGTTCATAGGCGCGGCCAAACTTTTTATTCCAAATAACGGAAACTGTGTTCGGTTTGTTGTTGTTGTTTTTTGTGAATTTGCCACAATGTCCGGATCATCTAATATTAACGCGATGAAAAAGGTCGTGCAGCAGCTCCGATTCGAGGCGAATATCAACAGGGTGAAGGTGTGAACGTTTGTTCTATCGGTCTGTTTCGGTTAGCCTGTTAGCATGTTAGCTCAATGCTAACTCGGCTAGCCGGATGCGGGTGTGGGCCTGTGTGTGTGTCGCCTTAACGAATTACAAACAAATCGTAGATAAATATTTAAAATAAACCTCCTGTGGTATTGAATACATTTGAAGCGGTTTGTGTTTGTATATAAATGTGTTAACGGGGCGCGGATTTTGTTATTTAAAGCAGGAGCTGACGCAAAGAAGCTGATTTCCGGTTTCTAATCTGTTGCTTTTAGTGTATTATTATTATTATTATTATTATTATTATTATTATTATTTTATCCACACATCAATTCGTCATCTGTAATTGCATTGCATTTAATTGAATGCGTTTATTTAGTAAAGAATCACATTTGATGTACTTTTATCTACTTTTTTCCTCCCCTGAAATTAAATTAATCGATTCAAATTTTTTCCCCCGAAATTGATTTATTTTATTTATTTATTTTCCCCCTGAAATTGATAAAACAGCTTGTTCTTACAGAAAACCGTGTAGAAACTTCCTGACCAATCAGAACCGAGGATTCAACAGCATGACGTTACGTGGGGTTTTTCTTTCAGGTGTCTCAGGCGGCGGCTGAGCTCCAGCAGTTCTGTATGCAGAATGCTCTCCAGGATCCTCTGCTCACCGGCGTGTCCTCCAGCACCAACCCGTTCAGGACACAAAAGCTCTGTTCTTTTGTCTGACGCTTCCTGCCACTGGTGAGAAATGATACGCTGCTCTTATGTATGTTCCGTAGCATTGGTGTGCACAATAAATCAACATACACGCATGTATGTGTGTATATAGGGTGGTAGTCTAGTGGTTCAGGTTTTGGATTACTGACCGGAAGGTCATGAGTTCGAATCCCAGCTCCGCTAAGCTGCCACTGATGGGCTCTTGAGCAAGGCCCTTAACCCTCAATTTCTCAGTTGTATAAACTGAAATAAATTAGGTTACAATTATTGTTGACTAAATTCTCATCTGCTTCTCATCCCAGGTCTCGTTTCCTGTTCCTGTGACATTTTTGGATAAGTAGATGACCGTAACCAATTATGACGCGACGCAACCCACGTTCTCAAACAAAGCCAGGATGACATTCAGTTCCACTCAAATCAAATCCATTTGCACTGAATTTCCTTCTCGTTTCGGGGAGCATAAATGCGCCCGGAAATCCGCATTAACTGTAGAAACGTGACCGAAAATGGTTTTTTTTTTTTTTTTTCTCATAAAGTGTCATAAATAATTGTATGTGGGTCACAAATGTTTAACCATGCTTGGGGCTCAAAATGGACTTTTGTCAACAGACTTGACAAAAGACTTTTTTTTATACATCACGAGGCAAAGAAGCAGTGAAAGCTCTAATTTATTGTGCCTTTGTTTTTTAAATCGTGCACCCGTTTTCTATGCCTTGCCTTCTGTCTGCCTTTTTTTGTACTGAATAAAACCATTGATTTGTACACAATACTGTGTTGAAGTGTTTTTATTTCAGCACATTTTTATCACGCACGAGTCATAACATCACCACAATGCCAACACAATGATGATCCTTGTTTTGTTCTCAAAGTATAATCCAGTAATCTGCTTTAGACCTGAAATGTCATGGATCAAACACTAAGGAGTCGTTTTTCTGGGTTTTAACAAAATATTTTAAAACCTTAAACAACTAATTAATTATTTAGTCTTTAAAGTGAGCAAAAATGAATAACATTTAATAAATAAATACATAAATTATTTATTTATTTAACTTCTACTCACTTTATTTGCTTATATATTCAGGCCGATAACCTGCTCAATCCAAAGTGATATTTCTTTTGAATAAATAAACAGTAAATGCCTTGAATGGACTACTTCTGCTCCTCAGTTTGGACCTGAGAGAGGCCTTTGTTCAACAGCACAGTGCACATGATTCACTGTTTTTTTTTTATTTTTTTATTTTATTTAAAGTCTGAAATTCAAGAAATAAATCGAGGATTCAAAACAAAACCTGCTTTAAAGTGTTTCAGCTCAGAGTAAAGAATTAAAATACATTTTGACATGAAATTAAAACCAAAAATGTAGAGTACATGATTTAAGAGAAGTTCTCCTTCCTGGTCAGAAGTCCTGGATATTTTAATCATCAAGAGACTTTGATCACATTCATTATCTACTTCTTTATGGACTTTTTTAGATACTTGACCGTGTCTTTAATGTTGTTGTCGGAGGTGGTTTCCACCAAGAGTGCCATCCTCCTGAACCCTTCCTGAACTCCGGCTCCGGTCTTTCCCGAGCAAGGTTGGACGAACCAGTCCCTGTCGCTGCAAGTCTTCCTCAGGTTAAATGCCTCTGTGAGCTCAGTCGCTGTCAGGGCTCCATCTTTGTCCTGCTTGTTAGCCAGGATGACCACAGGAAGTCTTCTGAGGTGCTCGTTCTTCAGCACTCGTTCCAGTTCTCTTTGGGCTTCGTTCAGACGTGTCCTGTCCCAGCAGTCGATGGTAAACAGGAGCCCAGCAGTGTCTTGGTAGTAGCTCCTCCAGTGCTGTCTCATCTTCTCCTGTCCTCCGACATCCCACACGGTCAGGGTGATTTTCCTCCTGTTCTGCTTGGCCTCCATCATTTCAACGTTGAAGCCGATGGTTGGGACGGTGCAGAACAACTCATCGTACTTCAGTTTGAACAGCAGAGTTGATTTCCCGGCACCATCCAGTCCCAAGAGAAGAATGCGAGCATCCGGGAGCTTCGATCCTTTTAGCCCCATTACAGGATATGCAGGAATTCCACCTTGCTGCTGATCTGTGTTTGTTTTTTATCTTCACTGGTTGATTTATTACCCACGTATCTGATCTCAGAACTTTATGGCAAAGCACAAGGGGTCAAAGTATGACAGTGACTCCCACACAAAGCCACAAGTAACGTTAAACGCCAAGCCTGAGTATTATTGAAAGGAGACACTCAGGGCATTAAGGATTGGTGGTTTTTCCTACAGTTGTACAGTTTTTTTATTATCAAGCCTACTAATTGCTCCTACTAGACCAGGGGTCTAACCAGGGGTCGGACCCGCGGCTCCGGAGCCGCAAGTGGCTCTTTCATCCCTCTGCTGCGGCTCTCTGTAGATTTGGAAAATAAATATTTAATTTCAATTTATTTTATTTTAGTTAGTTAGTTAGTTTTTAAAAAATGAAATTCTAAGATTATGATCTTCTTGTAACATTAAAAGAAACCGTGTTTAATTTTTTTGTCGCTCAAAATATGCGTCATATTTTGTTTTTCTCAAAATCAGCTTTCTTCCGCTGTGGACAAAACACACAAGTGTCTATGTGCGAACACCTAAGAGACAGATTCCAAGGGACCGTCTGCAAAGTGCAAAAACCCGAAAAGCGAAAACTAAAAAAACAGTAAATCACTTTACTGTAATACACTGTACTGTCACCAGCTCACACATCACTGTAATACACTGTACTGTCACCAGCTCACACACATCACTGTAATACACTGTACTGTCACCAGCTCACACACATCACTGTAATACACTGTACTGTCACCAGCTCACACATCACTGTAATACACTGTACTGTCACCAGCTCACACACATCACTGTAATACACTGTACTGTCACCAGCTCACACATCACTGTAATACACTGTACTGTGAAGTTATTGATATTTTTTTTATTATGAAAAATCATGAAAATATACAAAAAGACATTTCTCCCAAATAAGTGTTGTAGTATAACTATCAGGACATCAGTGACGTGTGTGCTGGTGACAGTACAGTGTATTACAGTGATGTGTGTGAGCTGGTGACAGTACAGTGTATTACAGTGATGTGTGTGAGCTGGTGACAGTACAGTGTATTACAGTGATGTGTGTGAGCTGGTGACAGTACAGTGTATTACAGTGATGTGTGTGAGCTGGTGACAGTACAGTGTATTACAGTGATGTGTGTGAGCTGGTGACAGTACAGTGTATTACAGTGATGTGTGAGCTGGTGACAGTACAGTGTATTACAGTGATGTGTGTGAGCTGGTGACAGTACAGTGTATTACAGTGATGTGTGTGAGCTGGTGACAGTACAGTGTATTACAGTGATGTGTGAGCTGGTGACAGTACAGTGTATTACAGTGATGTGTGAGCTGGTGACAGTACAGTGTATTACAGTGATGTGTGTGTGCTGGTGACAGTACAGTGTATTACAGTGATGTGTGTGAGCTGGTGACAGTACAGTGTATTACAGTGATGTGTGTGAGCTGGTGACAGTACAGTGTATTACAGTGATGTGTGAGCTGGTGACAGTACAGTGTATTACAGTGATGTGTGTGAGCTGGTGACAGTACAGTGTATTACAGTGATGTGTGTGAGCTGGTGACAGTACAGTGTATTACAGTGATGTGTGAGCTGGTGACAGTACAGTGTATTACAGTGACGTGTGAGCTGGTGACAGTACAGTGTATTACAGTGATGTGTGTGAGCTGGTGACAGTACAGTGTATTACAGTGATGTGTGTGAGCTGGTGACAGTACAGTGTATTACAGTGATGTGTGAGCTGGTGACAGTACAGTGTATTACAGTGATGTGTGTGAGCTGGTGACAGTACAGTGTATTACAGTGATGTGTGAGCTGGTGACAGTACAGTGTATTACAGTGACGTGTGAGCTGGTGACAGTACAGTGTATTACAGTGATGTGTGAGAGCTGGTGACAGTACAGTGTATTACAGTGATGTGTGTGAGCTGGTGACAGTACAGTGTATTACAGTGATGTGTGAGCTGGTGACAGTACAGTGTATTACAGTGATGTGTGTGAGCTGGTGACAGTACAGTGTATTACAGTGATGTGTGAGCTGGTGACAGTACAGTGTATTACAGTGATGTGTGTGAGCTGGTGACAGTACAGTGTATTACAGTGATGTGTGAGCTGGTGACAGTACAGTGTATTACAGTGACGTGTGAGCTGGTGACAGTACAGTGTATTACAGTGATGTGTGTGAGCTGGTGACAGTACAGTGTATTACAGTGATGTGTGTGAGCTGGTGACAGTACAGTGTATTACAGTGATGTGTGAGCTGGTGACAGTACAGTGTATTACAGTGATGTGTGTGAGCTGGTGACAGTACAGTGTATTACAGTGATGTGTGAGCTGGTGACAGTACAGTGTATTACAGTGACGTGTGAGCTGGTGACAGTACAGTGTATTACAGTGATGTGTGTGAGCTGGTGACAGTACAGTGTATTACAGTGATGTGTGTGAGCTGGTGACAGTACAGTGTATTACAGTGATGTGTGAGCTGGTGACAGTACAGTGTATTACAGTGATGTGTGTGAGCTGGTGACAGTACAGTGTATTACAGTGATGTGTGTGAGCTGGTGACAGTACAGTGTATTACAGTGATGTGTGTGAGCTGGTGACAGTACAGTGTATTACAGTGATGTGTGTGAGCTGGTGACAGTACAGTGTATTACAGTGATGTGTGTGAGCTGGTGACAGTACAGTGTATTACAGTGATGTGTGTGAGCTGGTGACAGTACAGTGTATTACAGTGATGTGTGAGCTGGTGACAGTACAGTGTATTACAGTGATGTGTGTGAGCTGGTGACAGTACAGTGTATTACAGTGATGTGTGTGAGCTGGTGACAGTACAGTGTATTACAGTGATGTGTGAGCTGGTGACAGTACAGTGTATTACAGTGATGTGTGAGCTGGTGACAGTACAGTGTATTACAGTGATGTGTGTGTGCTGGTGACAGTACAGTGTATTACAGTGATGTGTGTGAGCTGGTGACAGTACAGTGTATTACAGTGATGTGTGAGCTGGTGACAGTACAGTGTATTACAGTGATGTGTGTGAGCTGGTGACAGTACAGTGTATTACAGTGATGTGTGTGAGCTGGTGACAGTACAGTGTATTACAGTGATGTGTGTGAGCTGGTGACAGTACAGTGTATTACAGTGATGTGTGTGAGCTGGTGACAGTACAGTGTATTACAGTGATGTGTGTGAGCTGGTGACAGTACAGTGTATTACAGTGATGTATGAGCTGGTGACAGTACAGTGTATTACAGTGATGTGTGTGAGCTGGTGACAGTACAGTGTATTACACTGATGTGTGTGAGCTGGTGACAGTACAGTGTATTACACTGATGTGTGTGAGCTGGTGACAGTACAGTGTATTACACTGATGTGTGTGAGCTGGTGACAGTACAGTGTATTACAGTGATGTGTGTGAGCTGGTGACAGTACAGTGTATTACACTGATGTGTGTGAGCTGGTGACAGTACAGTGTATTACACTGATGTGTGTGAGCTGGTGACAGTACAGTGTATTACACTGATGTGTGTGAGCTGGTGACAGTACAGTGTATTACAGTGATGTGTGTGAGCTGGTGACAGTACAGTGTATTACAGTAAAGTGATTTACTGTTTTTTTAGTTTTCGCTTTTCGGGTTTTTGCACTTTGCAGACGGTCCCTTGGAATCTGTTTCTCAGCCGTTTGCACATAAGAAACTTGTGTATTTTATCCAACGCGGAGGAAAGCTGATTTTGACGAAAATTGTGTTGTAGCTGCGTCTCTACATTACTACTATAAAAAGAGGTGTTATTTGTGTAATAAAAGCGTTTAGTTCAGGAGTTACTGACTCTGGAAACTCCAATCTGTGAATATGTGCCTTTACTTAAGTGTTAAAATGTTGATGTCATGAATACGAAAAGGACTCAATTAGACATTGAACATTTTATTTGAAAGTAACCTTCAACTCGGCGTCTTTTTTTGTTAAGTTTAGTTCAAACTGTTCAAAATATTTTTATTTGCTTGCAGAAATAAAATCGTTTACTCGGTAGCAGGTCATTGATTTCATAAACACAACACACTACAGTTTTTTTCTACACTTTCCATAAAGGTAAAAAACGATATATTGAAGTGTTCTCTTCATTTTAGATGTCAAAAGGGTTTTGTGGCTCCTTGTGTTTTTTTTTTCTGTGAGAAACGGGTCCAAATGACTCTTAATTAAAAAGTAAAAAACAAAAAACAGCTATTTTTTCCACACAAATGAATCTATCTCTAAAGTAAATGTCGATATCAAACCCATGTCCGCTCTCTGAGATACTGCAAGTTCTTGTTCATAAGCATCTAAAATTTCGACGTATTATCTTCAAACAGTAAAATTCTGTGTAAAGTTGCCAAACAGAAGCAAAAACATGTTCGCCTCACACCTCCAGGGTTGGGGGTTCGATTCCCGCCTCCGTCTTGTGTGTGTGGAGTTTGCATGTTCTCCCCGTGCCTCGGGGGTTTCCTCCGGATACTCCGGTTTCCTCCCCCGGTCCAAAGACATGCAAGGTAGGTTGATTGGCATCTCTGGAAAAATTGTCCGTAGTGTGTGAGTGTGTGAGTGAATGAGTGTGTGTGTGTGTGCCCTGCGATGGGTTGGCACTCCGTCCAGGGTGTATCCTGCCTTGATGCCCGATGACGCCTGAGATAGGCACAGGCTCCCCGTGACCCGAGGTAGTTCAGATAAGCGGTAGAAAATGAGTGAGTGAGTGAGTGGTTGAAACGGAACTGGTGGAATGGAACATCTGTGCAACTGGTAGATCTCTGGATAGTTCTTTGGTTTGTTCTTTTGCTTTGGTCCATTTGTTAGGTAGAGAGAGCCATTGTTGGGTGGTTTCGTGTAAAACCACAGTAAGGAACCCAATAACCTTTCTGGGGCCGATAATGCAGGAAATTGACCCATGCCTGGTTTCTGAAGAATATTACATATTGTGAGAGTGTTCATTGTGATGCAGATCTGATCTCGCTGATGAAGCATAACGATTTCATGCACTTATCAATCGAATATCATGGCGTTAGGTTGCAGTCACATACTGATTCGGAACCAAAAGTGATTCACTGTCCAGAAAAACAACAATAAAAAAGACGGGTAGAGCTTTTTCACCCCAAAACAATCATATGCTGGAAACTTTTTAAAAGATCTGTTGGATGAAAATCTTTCATACTGCAAAGTCCTCGAATCAATTCCCAACATTCCAAAGAAAGAAAGAAAGAAAGTCAGGAAGAATAGAATTAATGTTGGTCAACTGACACTTTACTAAACTTCAGGTTTAAATCAAGAAATTTCCCTTAAAGATTAAAATATAGCTGGAATTTTACATATCTGTTAGCAAGATGTAATTCCAGGCCTTAAACATTTTCTTCTCCCGGCATTCAGGCTGATTGCGCAACCTCCAGATCCTCAGATCCGTCGTCACCAGCGTGTATATCTCGAAAGTTTGTTTTCATCTTCTCAAGTTCTTCCTCTGTTTTCTTCAGGCGTCATCCAAACCCCCCCAGCCAGGTCCTCGACGAAAACCAGCGCTGTACAGTTGCAGCTGTTTCTCCTGCTCTTCCCAGCACAACCGTGCTTCCTTTGGTCCTTGGATACACCCAAGTATCTCTTCAAGCGTGAAATGAGACAGATCCCGTTTTCTACGACCCGAATGGCAGGAGTCATTTTAAAGGCTGCGGTTAAGTTCTCACACAGCGAACCTGTGGATCCCAGACAAAGCATGTGAGAATCGCTGAAAGATTTTGGTCCACACTGACCCATATTCTTCTACACGCTGGTTATGGCTGTTTATAGAAAACCAAGATGCTCGAGAGCTGTGTGTGTGTGTGTGTGTGTGTGTGTGCGTGCAGCTTTATACCGGTCCTTTTTTTAACACTGCACTAATCATTGTGGTCAGTTCCAGTAACGGTGCAGATACTGAGCGTGGACTTTGTGTGAGCTGAAGTAACACAAGTCAATGCTTTAAATACTTGGATCTACAACACAGATGCTATTTTCAGAGGGCTCATCTGACCATGTGGCCGAGATGGAACGAACCTCTGCCAGGAACAGAGTCATGAATCAACGACGACGTGGCTGCGGCTGTAATATCGATTATGTTACCTATCTTGTTGCCATGTAGCTTGGCCAATACTTATGTTTACACCTCCCTAAGTTATTAGTACGTCCTGACTTTTTATTTACTTTGTTGACCGAGTGGTCACTTGAGTTGTTTAATCCAAAAGCATGAATAAGCATCCAAAATAGCCCCCCCCCCCCACCCCCCCAAAAAAAAAAAAAAAAAAAAAAAAAAAAAAGATTAGAGAAGCTCAGTCAAAGCTGATACTAACAAGTGTTGACCAGGAGGGGGTGAATACTTTTGCAACCATCAATTTATTATTATTTTTAATTAAACTTAATTTGTGTCACGAAACGAACCCGTATTTAGGCCACAGAACAGGAGGTGATAATGGAACAGGAAGTGGGCAGTTAGTGCCTGAGCTAGCATGACATCACTTCCTGTAAGGTACATACTTTTAAAGGTGGGGTCTCCGGTTTTTGAAAGCCAATGTTGATATATAAAATCAATAAAACAAACACGCCCCTAACCCAAATGGGCCCCACCCCTGTATTGATAGCTCCGCCCCCCACACATACATATGTAACCCAGGCAACTAATGGAAAGAATCGTGTCTTTATCATAGCTGAAGGGAAGAACAATACGATTGCAGATAAACAAACAAGCAAAAATGACACAAACATAATCATGTAAAGGACAAAGGCATATATTAGTTCTGTGTAACAAAACAAAACCAACGTTACTCACCTATCGAGAAGGAAAAAAGCGCCTCGGCGTCTTAAGTAAAGTTGGTCACATATTCACAGATTGGAGTTTCCTGAGTCAATAACTCCTGAGCTAAACACTGTTACTACACAAAACACGGTTGTAGCTGCGTCTCTACATTACTACGATAGAAAAGAGGTGTTATTTGTGTAGTAACAGCGTTTAGCTCAGGAGTTATTGACTCAGGAAACTCCAATCTGTGAATATGTGACCAACTTCCTGCTCCTTCAGTTCTCTCCAGCGCTGGAAAGCTGATCCTATATTAACACGTCCTACTTCTTACCTTATCGTAAGTCTTTCTTCTCTTTCTTTCTTTGTTTTTATCCTCCATGTCAATGTTAAAACCGCTTTCTGCTAATGTCACACATGCGCACTGAACACTCTCTCCGCCCATATCGACAAGACACACCCCTTTCTGCTCATTGGCTACAAGTTTGTTTTGTTTTTTGTTTATTTTTCGGCCCGACTCAGTTTTCTGAAGCATTTCTCAAAAATCGGAGACGCCACCTTTAACTGAATCAGACTCTATGAAATGATTAAACACAAGCAAAACCCAGCAATAAAGTCTTTTCTTTTATTTTAATCACCAAGATTAGTTTTAACCCAAGCACTGGGGTTTAGCAGATCACAAGCAGCATCCATGTAATTAATTCAAGACCCATATGATATGTTCAGGCAAAAAATTAGATAGATTTTATATTAAATAAAAAAATAAATGCATGGACAATTGCCAATTTGTTGCCACTTCTCCTTCGGGTCAGCGTCAGTCAGGTTAAATTACGGAAAAGTTTTAAAATGTCGTCCGTTTGGCACGTTGGAAAAAAAACAATATTCTTAGGAAGCATGTAGTCGTGTTTATATACGTAGAAAAGTCCTAGAGGGAAAAATGAAGCGCTAGTCTCCGTTCTTGGTGCTTTTGAACTTTACCACCATGACAGTGATGTTATCGGGGCAGCCACGGTAGAATGACTGTAACACGATGCTTTTGGCTCCGAAGTGCGGCTCGTCGAGGCGTTCGCGGACGAAGCGCACCGCCTCTTCGTTGCTAAATGCGTCCCACAGTCCGTCCGAGGCCAGAATCATGAACTCAGGCTGTAGTTTGTCAAGGTCGAAGGTCAGGACATCAGGGTCAGGCACCACTACATTGAGGTTCTTTAGCGGGTAGTCGCCCAGAGAACGTGACATGGCCAGGATGCCCTGAACTCGCCACGAGCCGTTAAAACTGATGAAGCCACCTGTATGAAAGAGGAACGTCGATTAAGCCTTTACAGTAAAAACTAACTAAACAGCATTCAAAGTACTATTAGTTTAGGTCTATAAACAAACAACGCTCTCTCTCTTTTTCACCTGCACGTTTGATCCTCTTGCGCTCTTTCAGCTGATAGGGCTTGTGGTCGTGAGATAAAGCCACAGCGTTTCCGTCCTTATCGCACAACACGCCACGCGAATCTCCAACATTCGCCACCGTCACCTCTCGATCAGAGAGCAAAGCCACCAAACACGTAGTGCCTACAGATGAAGGGAGACCAATGCAGAAGGTTTTACTGCAAGTAATCAAAATCCAGTGGGAGTTATAAACGGTTGATCTCACTGACCTGCTTCCTCGTGTGAGGCAGAGAACTTCTCCACCATGTCTCGGTCTATGGCGAGGATGCGCTGCTCCAGAATGGAGGCATACGAGAGTTGGCTGTCCTTCTTCTCGCGCTCGTAAACCTGCAGGTGATGCTTCAGTGCCTCGGGCAGGTGAGCCTTCACGTAGTCAGCAGCCGCCTATGAGAAGGACACCGAGAGTTGAGACGCTTTTTTATTCTTTATGTATCCTTCGCATGGTGTCCTTTAGTGAGATGCACCATAATATTTATGATTACTCAGGAGAAATCGGAGCTTTTCGGAGATGATGCCTCATCATCACTTCCCCCCTCTGTGTGTTTTTATTACTCTGCATTTCTCAAATTGCTTCTCTCCTGATTCCTCCCCCTGACCATAATGAAATCAGAGAGGCGAACATGATTTAATATCCGTCGTCAAAAAGAACACCGGAGCCCGGTTTGTCGTGCATGCTGCTATTTTTATACCTTACCCTTTAACTTTAGATACTACTGTGGATTTATATCTACTTTTATATTCTATTTTTATTCTATTTTTTCCACCACGGTGTCATCTTTCACGCTGAATTATTAAAGGGATCTCTATGTCACTTGAGAACAAAGAGGGATTAAGGGAAGGTATGACCCAAGGTGACCTCTTTACACACCCATATACACAAAACTCCCTAATATACCTGCACCTGGTGTCACCTCTCACAACTGAACCATAAAGGAACCACGACGGCACGAATTTAACCGTGAGGGATACACGTAACGCCAAAACACGCCGCGAACCGCAGGCCGACGACTCGGAGCCTTTCGAAGTTTGCTCAAGATGCTCACAGCTTTAGCTGATGTCATCTTCGAGGAGTTCGTTATATCAGACGCTCTTGCTATCTATCCCATGACGCAACGTTTGAGATTCCATCCATCTGCAGGCTCTTTTAACCTCTGGGTTTCGTACGGGTCGTATCATGTTACAATGCACGTACTCTAGACTTCCAGCTTCGACTGGGTCCACAGGAATTATCACACATGACCAGATCGAGTCTATTTATGGATATTAAATCAGTGATAAATGAACTGCAGAGGCCAGAATGGTAGATTCCATTAATAGAAAGCTCTAAGAGCCAAGCCATTTATAAAAGTCACGTTTTCCCAGCTCGCTAGTTGTTTAAGGAAAAAAAAAATATACTGACTGCTTAATGTAATTTGTCTCTATTTTCCGACTCATGTAGACGTAAAACGATCTTATTTATGGGTTATGAATTATACGACGAGGTTTGCTATCTGAGTAAAAAAAAAAAAGTAGAACCGAGTGATTATGGTATGGAAAACTTGATTGTTGTCTTATTGGTTGATAATAAAAAATAAAAGGAAGATTTGTTTATCGTAAAAGTTGCTCCCAAAACATACATTATGCCTTGCTGTATTGAGGAGTTTAAGGAATCCACATCGACCTACGTGATTGACCCAATGGTTACATACAAGATCTTTGCAAGCTGTCCATCCTTTAGAAGCAGTTATAGTGAATAAATGATAAAATACAGTATCGTGCTGAACCGTAAACGGAAACATATTGTTTTGTCTGCTTCTGAGTCTATTCTTAGACAACGACGCGGCATTACGGTTCTGTTTCTCGGTGCAAGTTCGTCCACAATCATCAAGCGACATCTCAGGACAGAGTGTAATTTTAAACCGATAAATATCTAGAATGGAATGAAGCTAAGCATCTGGTATATAATCCCTAGAGGAACTAGGGTTTGGACGGCGTAGAAGCAGATGGCTTTCAGACTGGGGGAGGGAAAGTATGAACAAATACAGCAAGTAATTACCCAGGGAATTCACTGGCTCTCAGATTAGTCCATTTTAACTGAAGCCATTGTTCTCTGAACGAGACTCCTCTTTTTTTTTGTGTGATTATCTGAACAGACTGACTGAGCATGCTGTAAAGAAAGGGTTCATCAGCTGGCACGCTGTAATCCAGACGCACTCCCTACCAAAGTATTACATAAAAACTATTTGTTTTTTCCTTTATTTCAAGTTCAAAATATATTTCTAATCTGAATGAGTGTCAGGAGACATTATATGGACAGCCACTGCAAACTGTCTCCTATAGCCAAGCTTCAAAACGCCGCTGTTGTCAGCGTTCAGCCGTGTTAGTTGATTATCCGGACCTGCGTAAGCCATTTCTAAAGGACTTTTATGTAACTGGACCCTCGCAAATTTTAGTTGACTACAATCTAAAGCCTCGGGATTAGTTTCATTACACTTCCAGGAGGCCCAAATTTACCCTAAACTCTTTGCCACTCTTTTGATTGTGGTGCTGTATATGTGCGTGATTTATAAAAGTTATTACCCCCAATTAATTTCATTTAATAAATCTCTGGTTAATCCGTCATCATGTGCCGTCATTTTGAACTTATTTTCATAAAGATAAGAGAGAACGTGATAAGCTAAAGTCATGGTGCGGCTAAAGATTTTAGTCATGACAGTATGACAAGGTCTTGATCTGCTAATAGAGGGTTGTATAAGACGTTATTTGTAATTTTAACAGTAAAATGTCTACAGATATTTTTTCAAGCTGGACTATTTTTTATTCCTCTTCATTTTTAACCAAGTCATTTGCCAAACCTAGAGCCATATTGTGTATTTAGCCTGCAGCTAAATAATTTACGAATGATTTGAACTATGACTTGTTTGCCTTCTCGTCGGCGTAGACGTTTATTTATTCGTTTTATAATTAGAATGGAAATTTGTTGAGCTTGCACAATATCTTTGAAACAGAGAGACAAAAGTGTACTGGGGTAAATAGCTAAGGAAATGAAAGGGTGTGATTTGCTTTGCCTTCGTCTAATATTACACGTCTTCTTGATGAAACGGCTTCCTTTTTTAAATGCTAATAAAGACAAAAGCATCAGATACGGATTGATTTAGATCCGCATTTCTAATTAAAACAAACAAACAAACAAACAAGAACACATGTACCCTCCTCCCTCCTCCAGTGGGTTAAATGGAATGAAATGCTAGCTGATCCTCACATCAGGACCAATATGTGAGAAATTCCCACTAGGATTCTGATGTGGGATTCATGCATAAAAAAAATAAATAAATAAATAAAACATCACATCTATTTGTAATACAAGCAACATAACGTTATGAATGCTTTTTCTGTGCCTCTGGTTTCATGTACCTCACCACCGTGGCCGTCAAAAATGGCAAATATGGACGGGTGGCTCCTGTTGGTGAGGTCTGTGAGCACCTCGAAACGGTCCTCCATGTGGTCTCTGCGGCCCTGGATGGAATACACGGCCACGTTGTGGCTATTGAAGCCCCAAGTCTTGGAGAACTCCCCTTCCATCACTTGCAGGCCTCCGCCGTTCATGTCCTGCATCATCATCATCTCGGCTACTTTGCCCTTGACCATCTTGACGGCGTCCCGACTGGACCTGACAATGGTCTTCACCTCGTCCGTGTGGAAGAAGTAGCTCCATAAAGCCAGGCTGATGCACAGGAGGAACAAAGTCTCCGGCCGGAGCAAGAAATAACGCATGATGCGACCCAGAAGAGACAGCAGCGTCATCGCGTCTCCTATCATCACACTGCTGACTGTTCACTCATAACACACACACACACACACACCACACACACACTTTAGATCACGTCCATGATCCACAACTAAAGATCGCATGTAGGACTGAAGACTTCAGGATCTCCGACGCCCTGCTTCCATTCTTGTGTCCTTGAGAAATAAACGCGCTTTTTACGCACCGAGATCTCCAGATTTTGGAGAGATGGTGTGATTGATGTGAGAGTTGTGAGAGCAGCTGCAAATCAACAAGAAAAAATGATTTCCAATTATCTTATCGTATCGTGTCGGTTTTTTTTTTTTTTCTAAAAAGTAATGTCCAGGTTTGTCTTGATAAACAGGGTTCAGTCCGCATTTATACCGAAGCAGATCACAACAATGGTGATGAAGTGGCCTGTGCGGGTGCGGAACAGCCGCCCTCCAAAATCTGCCATATGGAAGGCCAAAGGGGTCCAAACCACGGCAGCTTGTTTTTTTTTTTTTTAAATAAATTTGTTACATTTTTTTTTCTCGCTCGAAAATTTCAGAAATACTTAATTTTTGCTGCAGATTATTGATGGGTTCTTGGGAATCGTCTGTAAAACTCCTACAGGTGAAGACCCATACAGTGTATAATTATTATTATTATTATTTTTTTTTTATAGATGTACACAAGTAAAGAGGTGTTTGTCTGAATGAACATGCGATCCTGAGGTTTGGGGGATGATTGTGGGATTAAAATCCTGGTTTTACTACATTTGCCACATTTATGGACCATTTGGCTTTCCATACTCGGTCATCCAATGACGCTGTTGTCCCATGTGGTGTTTGGAGACGATGGCTTTGGTAGGGAAGAGCTTAAAAACAAAGAAAAGAGGCATAGTTCATAAAATAAATAAATAAATAAAAATAAAGAAATTCTGCAAAACAAGAATATCACTAATGAATGTGTGGCAGAGAATTTCCTAAGAATTCACCAAAACTCACTAATAATAATAATAATAATAATGATAATGATAATAATAATAATCTCACTGCAGACAATCCATGAAAATATTATCTAAGTTATTGTGACACTGTAAATTCTATAAATCAATGTTCAAAATCGTTCCCTTACAATTTACAATTACAATTCCTTGACATAAACATGCTAAATAAACACATATGTTGATATTCATTTGGTTGCAAATTCAACGGGGATCATATGAGGACTGAATAAATAAAACCCACACAAAGATTAAAGTCACGTAAAAGATCTTTCATTGGGAAGCAATCTCCAGTTCTGAGCTCCTGGCACCCGAAAGCGTGCCATTTAGTCCAGGCTGCTTGAGCCTCTTGAAGTTAACGCATGGTGTCTGTAGGAGCCTGCAGGGAGACAGAGCAGGTATCTGAAGCTCGGGTAACCGCTCTCTTCTCCCAAAAGGCGCCCTTGTGTCTGGTGAAATAACAGGAGGAGAACTGTAAGATGAGTGGAACCAAACGTGTCTACATTCAGGCATATGGTTTATATGTTGAACTCAATGTGGACTCGAGGGAGTAAAATCTTTTCTACAAACTATTCTGAAAGTATTTAGTATAAAACTAAACTCTACGTCAGGAAATTATTCGTGTGTTACGTGATCGAGTGTTCATGGATTAAAACAGTAACATTTCTCAGTGACATGATCAGATGTTACCACACTGAGGTAAATTCTTAATAAAAATTATTCATATCTCAGAGCGGATTATTCGTATAACACGATTACAATCTTTCATGTATTAATCAATGACTTTTTTTTTTATATCTAATGTTGTGGAATGTACAAAAACAAGTTACTTCCTGTTATCGCTTATGCGATCGATGGTCCAATCCGATTACTGACGCTTTTTTCTCATCCGGTTCAGATTTGAAGTCAGATATGAAGTCCTAGAACCATAAGAACATTATACACCATCTAAAATGAACACTTTACCCTTAGAGTAACCCTTCTGGAGCCTAAAAGTCATGAGTGCTAAATTTCCTTTAGGTGGGCTTTAGAAATGTTGCCACAGCTTTGGTTTGCAGTCCAGTCTCTCGTCGGCTTTGATTATCGAGCTTCTCTTTGAGCTTCTGCCAAACGGAGAGCGAGCCTTGAAAAGAGGCCACATCTCTTCAGAAAGTCTTGACCCCGGGTTTCATTTAAGAATTTTTCCTTGTTTACAATTCTCAGAAGTCGATTGTGTGTGTGAAAAATAGACTTTCTGGTGAAGGGGTTGCATTCGGTCATGCTGTTTGAAGGGGTGTTAGGTACGAGACCACACGCTCCCTAGTGTACGGGGCTGAGACTACAGTGAAATCCCCCAAGTTCCTAAACCTCTTTGATCCTTGGGAAAACCATGACTCATTCAACCTCTTGCTTACCGTTTAGATATATATATTTTTTTTAATGGAAAAAAATGTAAATATCCTTGTATTCTACAATATATCTACATTGTTCAAAAATTTCAAAAAATTTCAAAAACTGAATGTGTGAGTATCGTGCAAAGCAAAATAGAATGCAAGTGGAACCAGAAAATAGTGTTGCCATGATCTTCTTATTTGAATTAGAGGACATTTAATACATTATTTAATACATTATTAAATATAACATCCAGAAAAAAACTGATATCTTGCTTTCTTTTACTATTAATATCTTAACATGTGCTTCGTTTTGCATATAATCTAATTAAAAATTCAACATAGCCTATAATTAGGAATCACGGTCATCTGGAACATATAAATATATTAATAAGTGAGAGTGTATGCGCGTGTGTTTATGTGCACAACTGTAAATTAGTGCACTATTTCTCCCCCAAGGATGCCTGGGAATGAGGCTGATTGATACGATACTGCGCCCGAAAACATCACATTAGCCTCCTCTCCTCAGGTATCGCACCCTCGAATTCATGCCAAGGACAAGCCACATGGCACTGAAGCTGAACAGCCTGTTATTGGACAGGCCCAAGGGAATGCAGAGGCCCAGGCTGTTAAAAGGTGGAGGCTGCGATGTTGTTCCCTCTCAGGTTAGGAGGACGACGGAGAAGAAGACGCCCGAAGAAGTGAACCGACAAAAGTAAGCGAGGTCTTGTTTTCCTCTTTAATAGAAATGAATCGACTTACACGAAATGAGAACGCGCGAAAGAGCAGGGGAACCCGTATGTTAATTTTGTTTATCGTGATAACTGTAAGTGCTACAGTATATGAATAATAAATACTTCATTTACAGATATTATTTCTATTTTATATCGCTGGTTATATGTAAAAATACTGAAAAACAACTGTTTGTACTAAAGTCCTTTGTATAAGAAACAAGCCAGAAAAATCAGCTATATCGTTTAAGCAGAAGGCTGTTTAAAGCTAACACACTTGCTAGCAAGGAGAATATTTAAACATTTGCCTCTCCACATACATGTTAGGCTTGATATTGTATTGTCCAGCCATGAAATTGATTTCTACTTTTACATTCCTTAACCATGAAGCAACCATTCTCCATTCTCTAACATCATGCAAACAGGAAATGAAATACAAATAAAGTTTTTATATGATACTGGATTTAATTGCTACATACATAGGTTTTCTCTTATTTATCCCCTCCTTTCAAATGCTGTAGGGTGTAAGCTACTACTCATCACCTTAATCAACAAAATGACCAGTTCACTCCGCTTGGTCATCCTGGTGATGGCTTCAATGGTGGTAGCAGTGGCTGAGGTGTCAACAGTCAGGAATCTACGGGTTAAACCTACTAAGAAGCCCCCTCAGGGTGGGGAAACTTCTTCAGCGTCACCTACCCGCCTGGGTGTTCATTTCACCACCACCATGGCTGCCATCCCTTCCAGCAGCACCTTGCCTGACGAGACAACAGAGTCCATCACGGATTCATATTCGTCTTCCACCGAGAGCAGCACCTACTCCAGCGACGCCTATTCAGCCGACTACCACACAGAGGCCATGTTGCCGCCTGGAATGGGTCCCCGGAACTTCACTCTGGACTACAACGAGTGCTTCTTCAACTTCTGTGAGTGCTGTCCACCAGAGAGGGGCCCTCCAGGACCCATCGGAGAGAAGGGGTCGCCAGGTCAGACAGAGGAAATGAAAGATACAGTGTAGAGGCTGAGATGAAAGCTAGAGGTGGTGAACATTCCAGAAGACCGGCACTCCCAAATCATCCATTTCAGCGATAAATATTGAGTAAATATTTAGATGGAATATATTGTGTTTAGATTTTAGGTTTTGTTGGTCCACACAAGAGTCTATTGCCCCTACGTTAACGATGGAGTAAGGAGATAAGCTGATGGATATGGATTTAGATTTGGAATAACTGCCGAATTTGACTGTCCATCCTGATTTTTTCTGTCTGTTTTTCTGTCTGTCCACATAAGGTGTTCTAGGGCAGAAAGGAGAGATGGGACCTCAGGGTGCGACAGGACCAGCAGGACTTCCGGGAGCTCCTGGACTGCCGGGCGAAAAAGGTCAGAGACAACAATACCTAAGCTAGTGGAGCAAATACTCATAAAACAATTTAATTTTTTTATTTTGTCAAGTTGTTTTTAAATAAAAAAAGAGGTAAAAATCTAGGATGTTTTCAGACCTCTATACGACATCGATACAAGCCAGAAGGTTAACGTAAGCCCATGTTTAATGCAAGACCAAAATATTTTATTATTGCCAAAGAGAAAGTCGAACCCCTTGCTAAGAAGGTGTTAATACCTTGATAACCGTCCATAAAGGGACTCCGACTTCTGATTTTTTTTTAATGAGCTACAATGACTGCCATGTGGCATATTATCAATCATGAATCAGTAAGAAGATCATCTTATTTTTGTTGCCCAGCTAAGAAATGTGTTAATGACATACTTATTTTTATTTTTTCCTTCAGGAGATCCAGGACAAGCCGGTGAGAAAGGGATTCCAGGAATACCAGGTTCTGCTGGCAAACCAGGAGAAAAAGGTGTGTTGTCATGTGAATGACTATTTCTTAATATATTGTAGAGGGAAAGTTCATTTTAACATCTTGTTTAATGTCTTCAGGTGAACCAGGTCTTAGAGGAGACAAAGGAGACATCGGTTTGCCTGGATTAAAAGGTGAACTAGGGAACAAAGGGGAACCAGGCCAGAATGGGACCAAAGGTGAGAAGGGTGACATGGGCCTGCAAGGACCGATGGGATCTCCTGGACAAGATGGGATGAAGGGTCTAAAGGGTGAAAAAGGAGACATGGGGGAACGAGGAACAATGGAGAAGGGGGATAAAGGTAACAAAGGTGAACCTGGCCCTCCAGGACCTAAGGGAGACATGGGCAAGCCAGGACTAAATGGCACAGAGGGACCTTCTGGAATAATGGGTGAAAAAGGAGAAACGGGCTCTCCAGGTCCACAAGGAAAACCAGGTAAAAGAGGGCAACCTGGACCACCAGGGCAAAGGGGCATGCATGGCATGAAAGGGATACGAGGTCTGAAAGGGGTACGTGGCCAAAGGGGAATGAAGGGCTCAAAAGGAGAACCATTCATTCAGAAGCGCTCTGCCTTTAGCGTAGGACTCTTCCCGAGCAGATCCTTCCCTCCTCCTGGCCACCCAGTCAAATTTGACAAAGTCATCTACAACGAGGAAGGACACTGGGACCCCTATATCAGCAAGTTTAACTGCACTTTTGGAGGCGTCTATGTGTTTTCCTACTACATCACCGTTCGCAGCCGTCCTTTACGGGCTGCCTTGGTAGTGAATGGGGTCCGTAAACTGCGCACTCGTGACTCCCTCTATGGCCAGGATATCGACCAGGCCTCTAACATGGCACTGATCCGACTGTCCTCCGGTGACCAGGTGTGGCTGGAGACTCTGCGGGACTGGAATGGAATTTATTCCAGCAGCGAAGATGACAGTACCTTTTCTGGCTTCCTGCTCTTTGCTGATGCCACTAAGGAATGATGACTGAGAATACCAGAGAATGGACCTTTTGCTTTACTACACATGTGACCAGTGCCTGTTGCATCAGAAGCCACCTATTTTACCCGAGCCTCATACCGAAGCCTCATATGCTTACTAACAGCAACTGACTAGTCACTAATAACTCCGCTTCGGGCCGTACCTTCCGGATTTCATATCAGAGAGCACCTTCAGGGATGATTTTTCCAGACACTGACTAATTTGTGTACTAAACAGAATTTTCATTTAATAGGGGATACGTAGGGTATAGAATGGAGTTCATGCCTTCTTGTTGAAATGCAATCGTTATGGGGAAAAAATGTGGGATGCAACGTGTGCAGTACTTTTTAATAGTGCCATTTGTAAAGTGGGACCAAATTGAAAAGTAAAACCTTTACTACTGTACGTTCATAAGCATTCCTGCCTCACAGCTCCAGGGTCCCTGGGTTGAGCCTGAGCTCAAGTTACTGACTGTGTGGAGTTTTGCATTGTGTGGAGTATTCAACACGTACCTGTGTTTTCCACTGTAATGATTGCATCTCAATATGACATAAATTCCTCTCCACATCAGCACTGCTCATATACATAGTTTCCTGTTTGTACAATAAAAAAGAAACATGGCACTCGATCACTGTGTTGTTGTTTTCATTTCCTCTCTGAGAGGAACTATCTTGCAGAGATTTGGCAACCCAAGCAAGGACGTTTTAGCCTTCTATGTGCATCTCCAAGCATTTAATAACATCCGCAGGCATTTATTGAAAGACATTTGACAACTGGCAGTCATTTAGACAGGACATGGAATGAGATTTATAATATGGTGTATGTATAATATAAAGTATGGATGCTCTTTCCACTTCCTTCTGTCATTCTTTATTTTTGGTAAAAGCAGTAAATCTCTGTTAACTTTTAACTCCGATTTATTAGCTATACATTTTGAGATTAGATCTGATCTCAAAATTTTAATGTCTGACTTACTCAACATTGACTCGTTCTGATAAAAAAAAAAAATCTGTCTAATTTTCTCTACTTTTGAGTTACGTTCTCATGATTTTGACAAGAAAACGATTTATTTTCTCAATATTTCAACTGTACAGCGGTCAATTTACATCCATATCCACAACTAAGGTCATGAGCTGTATATAATTATCGAAAAGTGTACAGGAAGGTGGACGATTCAGGGAAAACCACAAAGATGCTGCTTCTCAAAATTGAGTCATAAGAAGTTTTTTTTTTTTCCACCTAGAAAAATGACTCGCTGAGTTGGGAACCTCTGGAGATCCTGGCCACTGTTACTGTGATGGAAGGAAATTAAAATAAACAAATTAATTTGCATAAAGTGTGCCGATAATTATTTTCTCGCCTGCAGACGGAGGCGTATATAGACATAATAGAAATAAAATATGCAATTTTTTTTTCTCTAGCAGATAACCGTCATATGAACAGAACAGAAAACTATATCTGCTTAGAAATCTCTCAGTATTTCAATTCTGTGTAGAATTTGTGTTATATTTATTTACTTTTAGAGTAAAAAGTAACGACTGAAAGCGCTTCGCCGCTAGAGGACGCTGCTGCACGTTTACACCTAGACGGTTTGATATTACGAGGGATAGAAAGTGGACAGATGAGCTTTACAGCTGACAGGTTTGTAAGCCACTACATAAAGAGAGAGAAAGCTCATTGCGTTTGGACAAAAATCTGTGGTGAATTGTTTGTAGTTATTTAACGACTATCTGACTGAATACGTTCTAGACGAACACTTTTAAAAGTTACTGAGTACATGAGTGTAGTTTTTTGATGCGAGATTTTTTTTTTTATGAGACTTTTTCCATCATGTTGTGTGTGGAAAAATAAATGACAAACAGAAACCATGCTCTCAATGACATTTTATTTCAGTTTCACCCCATGAACTTATTCAAAGCTTCCATCGAGTCAGACTACACACAATTTCTAGGTTACTGTGGGGGGGGTTATGCCAAAGAGCAGTATATGTGCCTGAGAACTGTAAATGACATGAAACCCATAAGTAAAACCCCAAAAACTATGGCTCTAATCAGAACTGAAACAAAAAGAGGCAGGCGACAGAAATACTGCTAGAATAAACAAAATGATTAAAAAAAAAAAAAAAAAAAAAAAATCAGAATGAGGAATGGAAGAGAATTACATTAGTGGTCGAATGGAGAAGGTCGATCTTTAAATTCATTGATTGCTTTCCATGATTCTGTTCTGTTCCCCGGCTTTTATCTCCTTCTGCGAAATTCCCCGCTATTTTGGTCAGTTGAATACTAAAAAAATCACAAGATAAAATTATCACATAATCCAGAGGAATGTAAGAAATTAAGACGATTCACATCTTAGCTTGCACTGAGAGAACAAAGCGTATTGGACGGCGGTTAACAGCTTTGACAGGATCTCTCTCGTGATAGTAAGGCACAGGAAAGAGGAACAGCGTGCCGATCCACCTCGGACCACAGAAAAATCGCTAAAAATAATTAAACCCCCGGAAAAAGGTGGCGAGAGGAATTCCGTTATTGTGCGAAGGAGCAGGAGAACGTTAGGAACGGCGAGTCGTCGCTGTGCGGTGCGGCCGCGATTCCTGTTACATTCCCATTCGGATGCTCTGGATGATCTGGAATATGGCTGTGAGGGCAAAAACAATTAATACTCCCGTTAAAAGACGCATACCACATTGCTGAAGCAAAAGTCAAGGGATCATCCAGTCTAGATGACTTGAGGTAATAACTAAGAAAAAAAAATAAAACAAAAAAATGGCTGTTTTCTTCAACTGAGAAAGACACAGAGAGAGAGAGAGAGAGAGAGAGAGAGAGAGAGAGAGAGAGAGAGAGAGAGAATCTTTTGTTTGTTTGCTTCATGACTCTGAAACCGCGAGATCAGATAAAAGTCTGTCAGACCTCTAGGGCAATAAAACCCAGGGCAGACAAACAAGAAAAAGAGCACGGGAACAAAAGGGTGAGCCAAAATGTCAAATGTTTAATGCAAATTCAGTCTGGAACATCAAGTGGACACCAACATGCTGATAGCTGGGAATAATCCCAGAGCACAAATAATCATATGAGAACATTTCATATGTGAAGGAATAATAATAATAATAATTTAATTTTCCAGACAAAATAAGGAGCTTTATTTTTTATTCAGTGCTATGAGAACAGCTCCACCTGATAGTTTTTTTTTTTTTTCTTCTTTGCATCCAAATATACCTTGCTATCAGGTCAACCTTGCTCATAAAAAACACCCTTATCGTGGCTTTAACTCTAAGGCAAGGGCAAAAACTGAGCAAGGTCTGTTTTCCAACTTTTATCAGTCTCTGGATGCGTTGGGTCTCATTAACGCCAAGCGTGAACGTTAAATAAACACAAACTCACCTGACCCACACACGACAAAGATAAAAAGCGCCAGGAGCCACGGACCCACTGCCACTTTGTCGTCCGTGGTAGTT
>NC_083466.1:1670000-1677500 GCF_030014155.1 Tachysurus vachellii
CTTCCGGTGTCCTGTATTAGCGACCAGCCCTGAGAGAGAGAAGAGAAGATGCGCTGCTTTCCGCTGTCGGTGCTCATATTGTTGGCCTGCTCGCTTTCTCACGCCGGTGGCCATAACAACGGCGTCAGAAAAACAAAAATGCAGTTTGCAGCCGGGCCGCTTCTTAAATTTCAAATCTGGTAAGACAACACAGCGTTATTTATTTATTTATTTACAATAACGTGCCTGTGTGCTGCCTTAGCTTTAGCTTTAGCTAGCCTGCGTGCTAACTAACACTAGTGTTACTAATACTAATAAAACGCGTTTTTTAAACTAATCTAAACATTTTATTCTAAATCTATTTACTTCTACAACGTACCTGTGACCCAAACAAACGACTTCTTACCCGTTCATGCGCCGTTTTGAGGGTTTATTTACGTTTCGTCGTGACCCTAACGAGTAACGGGGCTGTGTTCCAAATTGCCTTTTCCTCCCTATTCGAGTGCACTACATCAGGGTGCGACCTAAAGGGACGCTTAGTGCACTTCATGTCCGTGGGAGAGTCATTTGGGACGCGGGACATCTGTCAGGCCTTTTACTAGCTTCCCATTAAGCCATTAATTAGATTAGGAACATAGATATGTTTAAATTAGCTGTTTTCTTTTTTCTTTTTAAGTTGACTTGTTAGTTTAACTCCACAAACATGGTCTGTATCCCAGATGAGGGCAGTAGATAAAATATAGATATTTGTTGCATAATGTCGAGATTTTGTTTAACCTACTATTTAGGTTTAAATCCCAGTTGGTTAATTAATTAATTATTTTTTTGAAGAACATTCGTTACCTCATCAGTTTATTTTCCAATGGCTTCCCTCTCATGTTGTTTGTGTTATCTATCAGATCAATGTGTGTAACAGTTTGTTTGTGCTCCGCTGTGTTGCAGCATCTCCTGAGGCTACAAGCGGGTGTTTGAGGAGTACACGCAGGCCTTGTCCCAGCGGTACCCAGACATCCGCATCGAAGGGGAGAACTATCTCCCTCTGCCTATTTACAGGTGAGTGTAATAATTGTACATGTAGCCGGAAGTTGTGATCTGATGTGATCCAAGCATCTTTCACCTTCTGACCGATCAGATTCAAGAATTCCATCCTCGACCCTAATTTTTTTATATAAAGTTATCCGTTACCTCTATGGTCTGAGATTTTAAAACCTTTTCTGGAGACAAGCTTCAGGATCTTCAGGTTGTAATCTGATCACCTTTCAGTCTCATGCGCCAACATGACTTGCTTACATAAAGGGTTATGAAGAAGAACGCACTAAACGCAGAGAATCCGAGTTGGGGTAACGTTACCCATGTGTCTTTGGTGCTGTTTGTTTATAGGCACGTCGCTTCCTTTCTGTCCATTTTCAAATTGTTCCTGATCGGCCTGATCATCGTGGGAAAAGACCCGTTCATGCTGTTTGGCATGGAATCTCCACGACTTTGGACTTGGAGTCAAGAGAATAAGGTGAGACTCGAGAGGCTTTTTGTTGAAACTCTACAAAGTGAAGTGTGTGTGTGTGTATATCAGCGACTAATGAGCCTTGGGCAGCAGTTGTCTTCCGAAGGTGTGAAATCCCAGCGGTCACTAGTCCACACACTTATGGATAAACGAAGCACTAAATCTAGTCTCGTCAACGCTAAAGTGTTATAGCGTTATAGTAACTCAGACTCCCAGTTGTTTAATTTGCCCTCAGTTTAAAAGTTTAAGTCCATGCTCGTGTATATTTTTTATTCTGCAGATCTACGCGTGCATGATGGTGTTCTTCTTCAGCAACATGATTGAGAACCAGTGCTTGTCGACCGGGGCTTTTGAAATCACATTAAACGGTAAGACTCCTTTAACGTTCACCGCGGTATTTCAGTGTCATTCTCAATCCTGATTGGTCGATCGGATGGTTTGTAATACCCTGCTCCTTCTAATTGAATACATTGTCGTTTCTATAGTAACGGCTCGTTCATATGATGATTGTGGTTTTCAGATGTTCCCGTGTGGTCCAAGCTGGAGTCAGGTCACCTTCCCTCCATGCAGCAGCTGGTGCAGATCCTGGAGAACGAAATGAAGATGAACATGCCCATGGACAGACTCCCACAATATCACTCTTAACCCCCGAGCCCGAGTAACATGCACTGGGTCAGTAGATGTTGCTCTACTAATACAGTATGTAGGGAAAAATTGCTCACTCGTAACCATTTGGTTTCTCGTGACTTCACGCCCTCCAGGTTTGCGGTGTGACTCTCCTCTCGCGGACGTGAGGCGACGTTTCATGAAGGTCTGCGCTGAAAGTAGTCCTGCTACCGGCACAGACTGGATATCTGCCCTCTGCTCGCCATCACGCCCCCTCCGGAGAGGCTCCACCCACACACAACCCCTCAGCGGCCGATTATTTCCACCGAATCCAACACAATGCAGTGCAATAACATTTCCGCACAAGCAGCAGGTCTACAACGTAGTAATTCACTTCTTGTAAACGTTATTAACTTGTAGATTGTTATAATGTTTAAAAAACAATTCTAATTTTCTTAACTCAAGCCCCAGATCATGGTTATTTAAAATTTGTCAATTGTTTTATTGAGCTGTTAATTTTCTTTTGTATATATATAGTTTAACGTGTTAAAGAGAAATAAATCCTAACAAAAACACAACTGTTTTTATTTATTTGAAAATGTGTCTTGAAGATCAAGTACAGAGGAAAAAAGCTTTGACAAGTGCTAATTTCTTTTTAACTTTTTTTGTACATTGAAGGGCTGCTTTTAGCTCTTAAATATATGTCTGAGGTTTTTTTTTTTAAACATAGAATTAGGGTAGAATTAACAAAAGATGAAGCTCCAGTATAGTGGATCACTTACTGGAAATGTTTTTCAAGCATGAGACGTACTCGATTTACAGCATTTTTTTAACAAAAGTTCCTTAATTATCTGTAATGTGCGCATAAATCGTTAAACCCTTGTGTATTTGTAGTTTTTATTCCCCTGCAGCAGGTCTACAGATACCTCACCAGCCACTGTGTTAGCCTGGTTTTTATCAGATTACCTCAATCTTATCTCGTCAAAGATTCCAGTCTAATCTGTACCGTTACACAGCGCTAAACTTTTCAATTCTCGATTCTGATTGGTCAAAATATGGTGATTAACATTCAGTAGCAGCAGTTTGGACTAAAGTGTTGACTATAATTAGGATACTAGGTTTACAATAACAGGCCCAGGAGAAGTCATCCTAACGAAAACATCCTTCTGGGACATTTCTTCCCCCCTGCCACCAGAGGGCACCTTCCTCCAAAGGATGAGACACTTCCTGTTCACTGGCTGTATAAAAGCTGGTTGAGTTCTGAAGATTTTGACTTCTCTTTGTAAACTCTTTAAAAAAACAAAAAGGCTGGTGAGGGTCTGAGTGTTTATAGCTGCTATAATGGTATATAGGGAAAATCTTTAAAGGTAAATTTTGTGTCAAGTGAAAAGCTCCAAGTGTTGATGATGAGGTCACTGGCAGTCCTGCAGGCAGTGCTGTATATAGTCCTTGTCCTTATCCTCCGTCAAAATGCTGGAGCTGAGCCTCAGGAGTTTCCGTCCCTGTGAGACGAGTCCCGGGGGAAGCCGGAGACACCGACGCTTGGCGTCCGAGTGCACAGCGAGGCTCCAGCGCAGGCGTTCAAGTGCCAGCTGGGCGTTAAGCTGGGTGACCTGCAGCATCAGCTCCTCTTTTTGCAGAGACGGAGTGGGGGGCTCGATTGGCTGCGTACATACACACCACTCTCTATGCAGTCCTTCCTTCAGCTTACAAGAAATGTAATGGAATAAAAACACATACTGTACCTTGGTGCAGCTGCCTACGTTAAGACAAGCCTGCTGTCCTGATGCCAGGAAGGTCACCATGACGGAGTCTCGTCCCCGAACTCGAACCCCGATGTTTTTATTGAGTGACAGCTGGATGGGTTTGAAGGGGGTCGGATTGCTCGTGTTGTCCGTCCATTTCCACTGACTTCTTCTGGACGTGTCTTCATTGAGACTCCGCCCTCCCCACATGTCCATGTGCAAACTGAGAACATTAAATTAATCAGAAAAAAAAAAGGTTTATCACAAATCACAGTCTTGGATTTTTTTCCATTTAGAACTTTTACATTTCCAAAATATGTCAAATAAATCAAGAACTATTTATAGATATTGTTTATTCTATTAAGAATATAAACGTGACATATATTATATGCATAAAGTGGATTTGACTGTTTTTTTCTTAATTCTAATTAAATTAAGAAAAAAATCAAATGTGAAAATACATAAAACAAAATTAGTCATGTTTTAAAAAAAACAAAAAAAAAGTTCATGAAATTGTGTAAATAAATACAAATAAATGAACTGTGTGGAAAAAAAAATATTTACCTTAAAATAAATAAAAATGGGTTGAAATGCGAAAAATAAAGCAAATTATTTTTTATATGAATGATTTGTTACAAAAAAATAATAATGTGAATATTTATTGATTGTAAAAAAAAAATCTCATGAAGAATAACAAATTTTAAAGAAAAATGTCCTGTATGTTGAAAATATTTACAAAGGCAAACCACAGACTGATTTCTCGGTCGACCTCATGGCCTTACCAGGTACTCCCGTTGCTATGGTAACAGGTGGCGATCCCGCTGGTCTGGAAGAAGGCTCTGATTGGACAGCTCGATCCGATGTCATCAAGAACGATGCAGACTCCCACTGCGTCGTCTATGAAAGCGATAATGGCTAGATTTCCTGAGGGGTAGCTGCACCAGCATAGATAAGGAACACTCAAGTTTGTCAGTGTTGGTAAACTTACACATTGGTTTGAAGTAAAAGAAGAAATAATTATTTGACAGGATACAAGACTTGGCCAGTGCCGTCTGGATGCGCGATGAGAAATTTATTCCCGTTTGAGTAAAACTTCCGAATGTGGCCCTGCAATAAAGAAGAACAAAAATTAAGAACGAGTTGTACTTTTTGTCCCTTTAGAATTTTGTCTTATTAGACTTATGTAACGTCCATGAGAGGAATCATTTGTCATTTCTGTTTGCTACAGCAGCTAGAAACAAACAAACAAACAAAACTTCATTTTCGTGTTACTAAGAAGACCTAAAAGCGTGAAGACTTTCCTGCGTCTGAGAAGTGCTGATACCAGAGACTCCTTTTGTCCCCAAGTGTTAACGATAACATATGAGAACGAGCACAACAGCTTTAAGCAGAGATGGGGGACTCGAGTCATATGACTTGACTCGAGTCAGACGTAAGTCCCAAATTTTGAGACTTGAGACTTGCTTGACAAATATTAAAAAAAGACTCGAATTGACTTTGACTTGACATTCATGACTTGAGTTAAATGATTCAAAGATTCTTGAGTCAAGTCGAGTCAGACTTAAGTCACAAATTTGAGACTTGAGACTTGCTTGGCAAATATTAAAAAAAGACTCGACTTGACTTTGACTTGACATTCATGATTTGAGGCTTGACTCGGACTTGCACATGTGTCACTTACTCCCACCTCTAAGCAATTCAACCAACTAGAAGTCAAGGAGTTACATCCAGGACAGTACAGGAAGTTCCAGAATATTCCATCTATCTAAATGTTTGTTTGTTTTACTCGTCTGTATTCACCTGATAATGGCGCAGACCAAACCCAGGTGGAAGTGAACTAGGAACGCTGCACAGCTTCAACTCTCGGACGTTTTTCTCGTCTGGAAAGTCCTCCATCGAGCTCCAGCGTTCGCGCTCTTTCATGCGCACAAAATCCGAAAGCCGGAAAGTGATGGTGGTGAACAAACCAGACGACGTGACTTTGCAGCCCGGTATCTCGCTTTCTGTTGGTTTAAATCCATGTGTATATGATTAGAAACACTAGTGTCTGGAAAGAACCAGAGTGAATCTAGTGAGTACTCACGGTTTGCTGAAGACTGCCTTTTACCCTTTCTGGAAAATTCATCTGCACCCTGCTGAAAACTTTTAACAAAAACAAACAAACAAAAAAAAAACACATGGGGACATGAAAAAAAAAAAAATCAAAGAAATGTTTTCCACAGAAACGTGTTGCTTGTCAGGTTCGTTTTTTACGTTAAATATGCGGAGCGGGATCGCTTTCATTTAATAATTAGCAACAATAATTCGTTTCTTGTTTTGTATTAAAACAGATTAAGTTTAGAAATGTGATAAACTGCTCATATACTGCTGATTATTTTGTCAACCATTTCCTGAAGATACTTTTTTGCTAATGTACTGATAGCTAGTTAGCAAGCTAGTTTCTGAGCTAGCGAGTTATTCATTGCGATTCTCTGCTCTACTGAACATCCTGTTTCTTTCTCCTTTTTTTTGTTTAAAAGGAAATTGTTTTTCATTGAGTATTTTCTGTTGGGATTATGGTTATGCTTTAAGCTAGTCATTAGTTAGCTAGTCTGGTATTTTTTCATCCGTATAAGAAAGCACTGAGAAATATTTTAAATATTTTGCTAGTGAGCGAGCTAATTGTTCGCTAGCTAGCTAGACAGTACCACTTTGTACATTCTTTATTAAAAAGAAGTGATTTGAGGTAAAATCTGATTCCTGATAAACGCATCTAAAGGTGGTAAGTGATCGTTACATGTCTTGAAGTCTTGCTCTGTGCAGCTGCGTTTTCTCATCACCGGAGTCGTAGTCATGTAAAGATTCCCCCGAGTGCTGCTTACGCCACTGCTGCTCCACCTTCTTAAACAGCTCCTTGTACTGAGCGCAGCAGAAATCCTGCACAAATTACACACCAGCTATTAAAAATATGTTAAAATTCAGCTGATTTATTAACAAATGGCGGTTTGGTGTTTGGTGTAGTTCACAGGTTTGCTGATCGTTGCTTGGTTTGGTGTCTCCTGTAGTTTTAAGGTGATGGGGAACCTTCATGGTAAACCTACCTCAGGATTCGGGGTCTTCGTGAAATCAATCAATGGCTTTGCGTTCGCACCACAAATCTCGCACCACACCGTATACCCTCTAGGGGACTGCGACTGGAAGAGATTGCATAAAGTTTATTAACTCTATATTAAATTCTATACTTAAATTAATATATTTTTAGAAAAAGCAATGTTTACCAAAGGAGTGTCAGTTCCAAATGAATCGTTTTTTAAATGAATCAATCAAATAGATGAATCACTATCAATGTATTAAAGGTTTGTGAGGAAGCTACCAGAAGTTTGATTTTCCTCCAGTCAGACTCTCTTCTGTATCTCAGGACTCCGTGAAAGCCAGGTTCTGGCTTAGCTTCTGACTGAGGTTCTGGTGAAGCTTCTGTCTGAGGTTCTGACAAAGCTCCTGACTGAGGTTCTGGCGAAGCTTCTTTTCTCTCCATCTACTAAACAACACTATCTGGAAAATGAGTACAGTTTGTCCATAGTGGGCTTTCTAAAGCAGGTTCCAAAAGTATTGGCACCCCGCAATGAACTTATTCAAGGCTTCTTCTCCGGTAAGTTGGCAAACTTTTATTTGTTTTTATTTTTTTATTTA
>NC_083466.1:1682500-1807500 GCF_030014155.1 Tachysurus vachellii
AGGGTGTCCCAAAACTTTCGGCAATATAGTGTATGTTTCCCTGGACCGCAGTCATGTTGATCTTTTCTGATGTGCAGAGTAAGCAGAGCTCATCGCTTTCGGACCGGGACACATGTGAGGAAGAGGAAGAGGACGGGGAGTTTTGGCGGCTGCAGCGGCGGCTTGAGGAGGAAGCACGTGGGGCCCTGGCTCTAGCTCGGCCCATGGCACGCATGCAGGTGGAGGTGGAGAGACACGTGCAGCTACACCGCAGGTCTCCGGTGGCCGATCTGGTCAGTAACACACACACACACACACACACACACACACACGTTTGGTGCATTTAAATGCGAGCGGGTGCTAGAAATGAAACTGGAATCCAAGATCACAGCATTATCAAGAGCACTTCTGGTTTTTTGTCAAATGTTTTCAGTGTAATCGTTTTTTTTTTTTAGAGAATTCATGTACACGGGAAGGCAGAAATTAATTAATACTACGAACTGGTTTATTGTGGAAAATGAGAATCACGAAACTCATGCTTGTGACTTCTCAGTATCACAGAAGATGACATAATCTTAATGCGGTTCTCTTTTCATCGCTACTCGGTTTCAGGATTTGTTCGGGTCTCATCGCAGCGCACTGATGAGAAAAAGGGCACTTTAACTTTAACCCTGTGGGTTTCTTTTTAATTCTTCATTTACTTTTGAGTCCTTTTTGCAGGGAAGGGAAATTGGGTACAATAAAAAAACGATCCCACCTACACACTTCTGCTTTCAAGTTGATTAAGATTTGGATTAATAAGAGTCAGTGATACATATGACCCAAAAGTAGCTTTCACAGCTGATGGATTTCAATATACTTATAATTCTGATGAATAATAATAATAATTACTGTGTAAGAACGTATCGATGGGGTATCGTCGCAGTTGCCGCACATGCCGCACATCAGCGAGAGTCTGATGAAGAGGAGTCTGAGGCCCGTGGACCTGAGAGACATGAGTCTGGGGCAGTTACAGGTCATCACCAATGACCTCCACTCACAGATACAGGGTGAGGTCAATGTTCACACAGCATCTCAATTGCAGCAAAGTTGTCAATTTTACGCTCCATAAAGTGCGTCTGCCGTTTTCAGGTCTGAACGAGGAGCTCGTGCAGCTGCTGCTCCTGAGAGACGAGCTTCACATGGAGCAGGACGCCATGCTGGTGGACGTGGAAGACCTGACCAGGTCAGAACCGTTCGCAAGACATCTGATTCACTTAAAAGAATCAACTCACAGACAAACGAATCACTGATAACAAGTTATTTTTTTTATTGTGTCAACCCCCCCTCTCAAACCCCCCCCCCCCCCCAACCCCAGGCATTCGCACAATCAGCAGAGACACGTGTCCAAAAGAAAAGGTGCCTGCTCCCTGTGATCCCGCTGACCCTCTGGAGCAGTTCAAGAGCCGTTAGTGTTGTGAAAGCTCAGCTTAAATAGACCTGTGTGTTTCTTTTCATGTGTTCCAAGCTTCGTGTGTCAATCAGTCATGCTGTGAGCTTTCACTCTTGCCCATGCTAAAGCAGGAGAACGGAAAGGTCCACGGTGGAAGCTGCAGGCTCGTGTCGGCTGTAAAACGATCTCAGTCTATAGTCTACATCATACTTTATATATATATATATATATATATATATATATATATATATATATATCAGCATTGCTATTGATCATAAAGCTGTACGAATGTAAGGCCTGCAGTCTGCTGACGGGGAAGTGGATCTCGCGCCACATCGTTTAGAAATGCAGCGAATCTGTTTCATAGCATAGACAGATCATAGCGAACAAAATGCGAATGTTAGAATTCTAAATATACTGATTATAACTCTATAATTCAAGTTATTACATCATTATACTTATATTTTTCTTATATATTGTTTTTCGGTAATTTATAGTCATAATTCTATAACTCTAGCATTATATTTCTCGACTCATAGCCATAACTTTATTATTTTAGCCGTCAAGCTCAACGATTACTGACTTCTACTTGTCATTGAATTCTAATTGTAGAATTATCTCGCTATTCTATAATTGCAGTTCTAACTCTAATCCGTTCAAATTCTACAATTTTGCCATTATACCTATAGTATCTTTCCGTTATACTTACGGTATCTAGATCTACTCCGTAACGTTAATTGTAGAATTCGATCGTCGTAGCTATAATTCTACGCATTTGGCGTTTCTGTAACTTACAGCTGTATTAGCAAAAGTTTAACCCGAAGGCTGTTAGAAATCCTTTCGTGTAAGTTTATAATGCTTTTTTTTTTTTAACTCGAATTATATTTAAAAACTTTTGACTGGCAGTTTATTACTTCAAATTCTCATTTATCGAATCAAACGACAAGATTAATTCGGTAAAGTTCGCTTAACTACATAGCTAGCACAAGATTCCAAAACACTTTAAAGCTGACGAGATTAAAGGTTTTGTTCCCATCCAGAATCTACGGTGGCCGAGAAGTGCAAAACAAATTAACAAATCCAAAAACACATTAACAAATCCGAAAACACAACGACAAGTCAGACAACCCGTAAACGGTAGGTATAGTTTTTGAATGGAAACTTACCGATCATTGGACAAGACACCTGTCACTCAAGATATACAGGTATGGAATCTTATGTGTAATGTGCAAAGTTCTCCGTTTAAATATAAGAAAATAACAGAATTAATCCACAGTAATCCATTCCATCCATCCATTCCAACTTTTCCCTGCGGCACACTGTTGAACTTCATGTATACCTTGAGTGACAGGTGTCTTGTCCAATGATCGGTACGTGTTCCAATCACAAACTATACCAACCTCTTCCGGGTTGTCTGAATTGTCGTTGTGTTTTTGAATTTGTTAATGTGTTTTCGGATTTGTTAATGTGTTTTGCACTTCCCGGCCACCGTAAGAATCCCAGAATCCTTGCATGCCGTTTATACACGACAGACTTTCCCTCCTAACTAATAACCTTAACCTTATATCACTGTATTAATCATGCTAACATACATAGTCCTTCATACTAAACTCTCACGAATCCTAACTTTCCACATGAGCTGGCAGAATGAGTGACCAAAACTACACGAGCGTCAGCAAAACTTCAGCTTAAAGTTTAACTGCCGTCAGGTGCAAACATCACCGGACAAAAGTTTACGATTTTCTTGATGATTTTAAGCGACATTTCTATTAATCATTAAAGACCGCAGCATTTTCATTGCCTCCGTTTGCTAAGGTGTGTTAATGTGGCTAGAGTAAGAGTAAGTACCAGTGTTCAAAGAGATTATAGCTGACAGGAATTAAAACAAACAAACAAACAAATAAATAAATAAATTATCACACTACGGTTGCTAACAAACCTAAAAAAAAAGTATATTAACATTTAACATGGTCTCTGGATCTTAAATTATTTGCACTTACGCCAACATAGCTAAAGGTGAAAATGTCGCTGTAGCATTTGTCAAGCTAAGAATTTGTTTAAATTGATGCTCAATTAAAGTAGCTAAAGCTAAAGCTAGCTTACTTTTTTAGTAATGAACCCGGATTGGCCGTTAACTAAAAAAGTAAACAAACAGGAAATGTGTCTAGCTATTTGTAACTTTACTTGTACTTTAGTTGGTCATGTGGGTTTTTTCCCCGTCGGCCAACATTTTGTTGAATCTTGAAGCAAGGTCATGTTACGATGTTGGGAACGCTAGCTAAAGTGACGTACGGCTATCGCTCCCATTTATCCCGTATGATGTAATGACAAACCTAGCCGATTTTAAACCGCGAAATAACATTTAACAAACCTGGAAATGAGCTCATAAGTAACATTCTTTCTAGCTACAGTTCGGAAGAATTGCAAAGAATGCTTTGCTAAATGGTAAAATGTTAGCACGATAACTTACGCAAGATGTTCTACGAAACCTGATCCGTTATTATGTTAGAAGAAAATCCATTTCCTAGCAGTGCGAGTAATCTTTGGATGAAATTAAAAAAGTCTGAAGGTCTAGAAGTCTGGAGTCAGATACGCTAAAGTAACAACCGCTCAATAAACATCTTACTTGCAAACATTTCTTGTCTCCGAGGTGGTCATTTTTTGCTAAATATTAAATATTATACCGCATCTGTGTGTGTCTGTGTGTGTGTGTTTTTGATTCTTGTTTGTTGAGAAGGTGTTGATTCATTTTTATGGCAAATCACAGGGTTAATATGTTATTGTTTCTACAGTAACAAATCATTGACAGGTACATGGTCAACTGTCAACTGTCTTGTTTATTTATTAAAATAAATATTGTTAAGTATTGTTACGTTCATAGTTGCGGAATCTGAAGTTACAGTCAGCATCAGTTCAGGCTGACGGTGCAGTGGCGGTTTTCTCATTTCTAACCTCGATACCAACCGGAACGTCCTTGAAACTGTTTAGTACCTGTTACCAGAGATGGGGGACTCGAGTCATATGACCTGACTCGAGTCAGACTTAAGTCGCAAATTTGAGACTTGAGACTTGCTCAGAGGTGGGTAGTAACGAATTACATTTACTTCGTTACATTTACTTGAGTACATTTTTTGGGTAACTTGTACTTTTTGAGTATAATTAAAGATGCGTACTTTTACTCTTACTCAAGTAGATTTTTAGTGGAAAAACTTTACTTTTACTTCGCTACAATCGGTGGCGTTCCTCCGTTACTCGAATGTTAATAAATGTGAGATTTAATAAATAATAATTAGTTAATATGACAAGTCTCGCGAGACGATGGAGAGGCTGCTTCGCGAGATTACGCTGCACATCTCCCGCTGAAGTTTAGCGCGCCTTTAGTTGGAAGATGACGGCTGAAGCAGAGGAAGACGTTTGCGCTTTATCAAAGGCAGATCACATGTGGCCTCAAATTAATTCTATATTTTCACTCCAAGATGTAAAAAATAATAGCTTTATAATGCGATGCATTCTGTGTGCAACAAAACAAACAGACATCGCAGCTTACAAGAATTCCAGCTCCAACCTAAAAAACACGTAGCGGTAAGTGTCAAAATTATGCCTATTTGATGGTAATTTGGTAACTATGGGCACTTTGACCTTGACGTAATACTACATTACACACACTGTCTGAATGTTTTTCCCTCATATACGCTCTCGTGCAATCCTGTGAACCCTACAAACAACACGTTCATGAACAAACGTTCATTATAAGCGTCTGCATTTTCATATCCATGTTCCACAAAATAAATTGAATTGCATGCTGTAAGACGTTTTGCATTTATACGCAAATCCTGACATCTCACTTAAGTTTTTTTTTTGACTAAGTTTTTTTTCACTAAAGTGTAGAACATATATATATATATATATATATATATATATATATATATATATATATATACACACACTTCAACCTGTGTTTTATATTAGCAGAATAAAGAGACTTTTATGGAGAAGTGTGTGAAAGCTCTCCAAGTAGTTTGAAAATCAGGGTTTTTGCTTCATATCAATCAGATGAGAAGTAACTAGTAACTAACTACTTGAGTAGTTTTTTTCATCGGATACTTTTTTACTCTTACTCAAGTAACTATTAAGACTGTTACTTTTACTCTTACTTGAGTAAATATTTCCATAAGTACTTGTACTTTTACTTGAGTACAGATTTTGGATACTCTACCCATCTCTGGACTTGCTTGACAAATATTAAAGAAAGACTCGACCTGACTTTGACTTGACATTCATGACATGTGACTTACTCCCACCTCTGCCTGTTACCTATTATATATATTTTTATATGTATATTAATATTATATAAATATTACAGCAGCTGTAAGGTATAAACAACCACTAGGATGCCAGAAAATGTAAAAAATGTTTCCTTTTGGTTTCATTTATTTCTCTAGGTCAGGATGAGATACTGTTAGGATGAGATACTGTTTTTTTTTTCTTTTCACTTCCTGTTGTTTCAGACATTACATCGCACACCGTTTTGGGGATATTTCTGACACATGGAGATAAAGGTTAGTAATGTACTCAGGGAAGCACACGGCTACACTACGTGCAGCTGACATCATTTCATGCCACTACTCACAGGTCCACGTTCTAACCAAACGTGTAATGTCTGCATGCCAGGATACAGAATTCTTGATAGGGGATGTTCTTGGATGACCTCATATTCTTTGTCACTCTGTGTTTTTCGTCAAAATCTCAAAACTTTAGACAAAAATCCTGAGTTTAAAAACATTTAATTTAATCAACACCTTATCTGTTTTCATGTATTTGTCAATCCACAGATAATTTCTCTTTGGAGCATTTGGTATACAAAATACAAAGCTTTGCCAGCATAAATGCTCTGTCGACCTTTATATTTATTATACTGGGTGACTGTTGATGCGTCATGTACTTTCATTTTCACTTTACAGTATGAATTGGCAATTTCCAATATTCGATAGAGCAATTCTGTCGAACAATTCTCAGATCGTTTCTGTATTTTTATTTAAAGCTGTTATTCACTCATAGTATGTAATATTAGATTTACTGTAACACATAAGGCCAGACTCCTTAGGGCTTACTCCTTCTGTACGACTCTGAAGAGCAGAAAAGCGTCGAACACGTCGAAGCTACAACAGCGGAAGATCTCATCGAGTTAGATCGATGAGATAGATGACGTTTTAGACTGTTCTTTGATGAGAACTGGGCCATCAATGTTGATGAGAAAAAGAATAAATCAACAGTGAACTGTGAAATGAACGGCCCAGAAACAGGAAGTGGTTCTTCTGGTGTACCTGCACATGCGAATTCAAGCTCCAAGAATGTAAGAATGTTAATTCCCTCCATCACAAACTCCACTACAGCCCATTTCAGTGGAAATTACATCCATAAAACCCTTCGGTGTGTATGCGTGTGTGTGTGGGTGTGTGTGTGTGTTTCATTTTTAATAATGAAAATATTAACACAGTCTGAGAGGGAAACACCCCATGAAAAGTAAAAATACTGGTGTGTGTGTTTATATACACACACACACACGTATGTATGTATGTATATATATATATAGAAGGAAACATGGCACCAGAATTAATGATCACCTGCAGTCATGATGAAGAGCATCGATCAGTGTAAGTAGCTGTAAGTAGCTTACTAACCTTTTCATTCACTTTCTTTCCTTCTTACTTATATTACTTCTTTACTTTACAGGTTTGTTGCTGTCTCTGCTGTGTGCCGTGTGCGCGGCCGGGCCCGCGGGAGCGCGCAGCGGAGCCGTGCATTTCTCCGGCAGCGCGTGCTTGGACCTGGGTCACGCGCTTCTGCGGAAAGTGACAGATGCGCTCGAGACCGTACGTATAGCTAAACAAGCTAACATTCCGGCTGGGAAGAGTTGTTGAGAATTGAGTATGAGCATAATGTGTTTTTGTGTGTGTGTGTGTGTGTGTGTGTGTGTGTGTGTGTTGCGGTGCAGGATCAGCTGTTCAGAGGCTTAAACTGCACGGAGCAGAGCGCTGAGACGTGCACCCGCACCGAGACGCTGTCCGCGTGCACGCCGATGGTGAGCCGAATCACTGACTGATTCCCAACAAACGAGGCTTAATTATCCACTGTTTACTTGTCTTAAGCTTTTGGTTTACATATATATTATACATTTAATATATTTAATATATAAGAGAAGTTAATAAATAATTAATATATTTAATATAGAATGGAAATGAATTCATTTATTGATAATTATTAATATTCATTTCTACTCTTCATCCAACAGAACTCCATATGCCTGGGAGCCCCAGAGTTCACCCTGGAGCAGGTACTCACATTCAGTCTGATTCACATCCATGGCTGTGGATGTTCTGATACTGCTTACACCTCCATTTTTCTCCCTCTCCTTCATCACTAATCCTTGTTAATAAATCGATAATATCGTCTTCAGTTTGTCTCATAATACCTCTGAGGTGTACGGATGAATCCGGCGTCGCAACCCAAGTGTGAATGCGAACAGGATGAAAAAAAAAAACGATCCAGAATTGAACTACTTTATATGAAGCGATACCGATACAGCCATTAGTTTTATTCTGAACTCAGGTTAATACTCAGCTAGTTAGCTTGACAAATCAGGCAGCTAGATTGTGAGCAGATTTTCTCACTTTCTAAAGTTTCTTTTCATTTCCTTTACCACACTTTTTCCACACCACAGGATGAATGTCTGCGGAGTACTCAGGAAGATCTTCGATATTACTTGGCAACGTTTAAATCTTTCCACGATCCAGATCGAATCCTGGAACAGACGGTGGTCAGAACCATAGAAAACCTCATGCAGGTATGAGCTAATCACACTAAAATGCTTCTTAAAACAGTAAGAAATGATAAAATCTCTATATCAAGTGATATCTAGAGTTGGGAAATAAACCGAATGATTGGATCAGCTCAGTTTTATGTGTGGAGCGTAAAGTCAGTTGAACGTAATATCGCTCAAAATGATTATAGACTGTTTCTAAACATTTGACATTCATGTAATTCAGATTGGAATGTTTTAGCTAAAGCAAAATTGCTTTGTGTATATAGAGAAAATTATTCATATGACATATTCTGTGTGAATTTTGTCTCAGGGCTGCTTTTCTGCCCCACTGCTGGATGGTGCTCCGGTTCAGGTAAAGCAGATTCTACAATGTGAAATAAATATTCCTATTTATTATTTATTTATTATATACTACCAACTGTCAGTATATACAAGATACATATATCTACAGTATATAATCTCGAATCGGCTTTGCAGATCTCTGTGGACAACGAAAACTCCTTCGAGAGACGCCTGAAGCTCTGCAAGGTCCTGAAAGGGTTTCAGATCCGCACCATCACCATCAACCGGGTGCTCAACCACCTCGTCAGCTCCCCACACGTCTGATCAGGACGAAGATGTTTTTATAGAATTTTCCACACCGGCGAGCTAATAATGTTTTGGTTTTTTTTTCCTACAGACAAAATCCAAGTAAACCTAAATGTTTGTGGTATAACTTAAAATTATTTAAACATATTTATTTATCTATTTATTAATGCATTTTATGTCGTGGTGTTTCGAATGATTTCCAATTAAACATTTTGAAGCATAAAATATGGTGTTTAGTGTTTGTGTGTGTGTGTGTGTGTGTGTGTGTGTGTGTGTGTGTGTGTTTAAGACAATAAAGTCTCAGTTCACTTATGAATAATAGTAGAACATTTTATATTATGTTTTAGTTTCATTTTCTAGTCTGAATCTTCAGAAAAAAAAATCTAAATTAAATATTTTAAATCTTTAATAATAATAAATTAGAGAAAACTCTGGATGGTGATGTTGCTGAATTAAGAAAACAGAATGAACTGTTAATTCTCATTTTTATTTCAATTTTAATTTCGTAATATCAACTTAAATAATCACAATTTAATTAATTTTTTCTAATTTCTTTTTTTCTTCTAAATAAAAACGGAGAAAATCAGATTCTCAAACGCAAATCACATCCAAAAGCGTCCCTACAGCAATGAAATTTGCAATTTGGGTCTAATCCTAAATAACTCCTAACTGTCTCGATGTGTGCACTTCATTTACTGCATTTTACACCCTACCTAGTGCACTAAGTGTATAACAGAAAGACGTTTGGAACGCGGGGCGCAAATAAGGATGTCCGCCGGATCCTAAAGTCCTCCACTTTCGAAGCCGAGTCTGGGAAGCCAGTGAGGGTTTAATGCTAACGTGTAAATAATAATAATAACAATAACAACAATAATAATAATAAAAACATGCAGTCGTTTTTAATCAATGTAGCTTTGCTTTTAATTGTCTTCTCTTCGCATTTTCAAGGAGTTTCCGCAGAGGGAGATGGAAAAGGTACAATTTATCCGTATAAATGTTCTTAAATAAATAACAGAAATTAGCATGCTAACGCTGGCTAACGTTAGCATGCTAATTCATGTCAATACTAGCGAGCGTTTTATACGTATTTTAAGGAACATGTTCACAGATTGTTTTATTAAACCGTATGTACTGTTTATTTATTTATTTTTCATAACGAATTGTATTCATTTAGTGATATATGTTGTGTTTTTAAGAACCATTGCTTGCTAGCTAGTTAGCTTGCTAAGCTAGCTAGCTTAGCAAACGGCTAAGCAGAGTTTCATGATTTCTCTGTTACAAATTAAGACCATATTAAAAAGGGTAAATCCCAAACCGCTTTCTTATTAGGAAAGGGCACTAGATAAGAAACAAAACGATTTGGGATCGAGCCTTTTTAATCCACAGGGACAAGTGGACTGGGTTTAAATCTGCTCTTTGTTTTTTACCCCCAGGATTTGGAGACCACATCCACTGGAGAAGCCTGGAAGATGGGAAGAAAGAGGCAGGAGCAAGGTGAGTGTAAACTAAGTGGATAAGTGGATTATATTCTTGTAGCATCAAAAAGTGGGTTTGTTAAACCTGCAGGGTTTTGTGATGAGGGACGTAAAACTTTTTCCTCTGTGTTCGGAGGAACGTCCTGTTCTTTACGATGACACTCTGTCTATCGTGATGTCCTTCACTGTGGTCTATACAGTGTTGTATAAAGTACTAGAAAGCAATACAAGTATCGTACTAGAAAAAGACTTCGGTAGAAGTGAAAGTTACCTTTTAGAATATTGCCCAAGTAAAAGTCTTAAAGTATCTGATATTTACCGTACTTAAGTATCACAAGTCATTTTCTGATATTTAATGTACTTAAGTATTTGAAGTAAAAGTAAAAAGTAAAATTTCAGTGATTTTCTGTAGGCATAAGATCAGGGGCGGTTCTAGGGTCTCATCTTTAGGGGGTTTTAGCCCTCAGTGAGAATTTAAAACAAGAAGAGTTTTATATTATATATTATATGACTACATAGTAAGCCAAAAGTTATGGGATTATTTAAAATGGCAAAAGTGGACACCAAAATTTTATGCATGATGTAATGATGTCAGTCTTGAATCAGATCAGTTCGTGTATGTGTGCATTCTCTACAAACAGTGTGTCCAATGAGTGCAGTCATTAATAAACAAATATTCACAAGACAAAGACCAAATCAATAAATGTTATTTTTATTTAGTATTGAATGGATTGTTTGCATTAATATTTTGTTTGTGCTACAACTCTGGTAATAAGAATAGTGACATTTCACTGCTTTTGGTTGCCGTATTTGCGTCTTTCTGCCGATTAACGTTATAGATAAACGCCTCCAGCTCTGGGTGCTGCGCATCCCTGTGCTTCTCCGTAGAGCGTGTGGATGTGCGTAATGCAATCTAGGAGCAGTGATTCACCAAACCTCCCTTATTGCAGTCTCACACATTTCTTCTGATTTTATTTTGTAGTAACGAAGACGCTTAGTGGAAATATAGCGGAGTAAAAGTGTACATTTTATCTAGGAAATCTAGTGGAGTAAAAGTGAAAGTTGACACAAATTTAAATAGCGAAGTAAAGTACAGATACGTGACATTTCTACTTAAGTACAGTAACGAAGTATTTGTACTCCGTTACATTACAACACTGGTTCTATGAGATACCACACACACACACACACGCTGTTGTTTGTGAGCTTTTTTTGCTGACCCCGGCTTCAGGGTTTAGAAACCAAGAAGATAGGAAGTCGAAGTAACTCCTTTCAGAATCAGATTCACATCCGACGTTAAATCGCAGGTCATGGGACTGCGCTGTAAAGTGCGTTCACACTTGCGCAACCGCGTTCTTTCTGTTTTCCTCCTCAGAATCTTTGTTTGCTTTTTACTTTTAGTTTTTCTTTCTTTCTTTGTTTCGTTTTTTTTTTTTTTTTTTTTTTTTGTACATCCAGAAAGCGTGACGTTTTAACGCTCCTCACTCTGAAAATGAATAAGAACCAGAGAAAGCACAAAGCCGTGAAGGTTAAACAAACGTCCCCTCGCAGAAATGCAGTGAAATACAAACGGTGTTGAACAATAGAGCATTTTTAATTGTTCTGCCGTACACGTTCCCGTGAACGATCTGTTACTATAGAAACGTTACGGAGTTGGAGCGAGCGCGTTGATCTAAACCTGAGCTGCTGTTGTTGAACCTGATGTTTAAAATAACAATAATAATAATAATGATATTAATAATAATAATAATAATAATGTCTTTTCTTTCTTTTCTCATCCCTCGTTCTGTATAGTGGACTACCGGTGATGGTCATCATACATAAGACCTGGTGTGGAGCCTGCAAAGGTACGTTTCTGTGTTTCTCCACCGACCGACAAACTGCTGTAGGAATGCAGAGTTTCGTCTGTGTTGTGTTTTTGTCTTCTATGGGATTTTTTTAAAAGTAAAGAGCGTTTGTGGTTAGATGTTTGCGGCTCTTGGTTTGCTGGCGTTCACCCAAAATGTTCCTTTTTTTTTTTCCCCCCAAAAAGCCCTCAAGCCCAAGTTTGCAGAGTCGAAGGAGATCTCTGAACTGGCTCACAACTTTGTCATGGTTAACTTGGAGGTGAGAATTTGACTCGTCTCCTGCTCCAGCACACGACATACTGACGTGACATTATCCTCTAGATCAAATTCCATCCAACACTCCAGTCTTTTCTACTGCATCCTTATCTATTCCCTCTAATTCAATTTCAGTCATTCTTTATCTTAATTCCTTTCCTCGTTTCATCCTATATTCCGTTCTGTTTGAAATTCTATCCTGTTCTATATTTTATTAAATCTTATACCAAACAAATTCCCTTAAATAATCTATTCTGTAATCCTTTAACTCTGCTGTTCTGTAGTCCATTTTCTATTCAACAGTCATTTCTGTGTTTTGTAGTATTCTGGACTCTGTACTAAATTCTATATGTTTATTTTATTCAATTCCACTCCGTTTGACATTTTCCTCAACGTTCGTAACGCGAAGGAAGTTTAAACGCCGCTCCATCAACTATTACGTTTGTCAATTCTACGATTGTTTGTTCGCACGTATTTTTCCCGAACACTCGTCTGTCTGAGAAACCCAGCAGTAAATGTACAAAATCTCTCTTTATTCTAAGGATGAAGAAGAGCCAAAAGATGATGCCTTCAGCCCTGATGGAGGTTACATTCCCAGAATACTCTTTTTAGGTAGGAAACTAGTTTAACTTTTTCTTCATGTCACCATCAGCATACAGAAGCAAACCGAAGTGACCGAAAACATGACCCAGTATGTTGGAGCTTTGTGTTCCAACATATAAAGCTCCACAAACGTAATGGTTTTTTTTTTTCCCTCCCCCCTCGTAGACCCCAGCGGTAAAGTCCGTCCTGAGATCACGAACAAAAACGGAAATCCAAACTACAAGTTTTTCTACAGCAACGCAGATCAAGGTGAGGCTGTGAAATTGAGCTTATTCTGAGAAATGAAATGGAGTCGGTGTTTGTGTGGTCAGTGTGTGGGCACAGCTCTTAAATTCCCATTGCGTTATTCAAAACATCCTGAATCTCACAAGCTTTCAGTTTCGTTTCACGCGGGCTTGCCTCTGGATGTGAGCTGTCTGGGTTGTTTTATGTATTTTCCAGGTGGTTGTTTTTTTTTTTCTTTTTTTTTTTTTTTATGATCGCTGTGACGTTACCGTTTTTGCCTCGTTTATAACTTCCCAAGCAGGTGAAACGATACCCGAGATCTGATCTGTGTCTCATCCGCAGTCGTGGCCAGCATGAAGGAGGCTCAGGTGATGTTGACCGGTGACGAGTTCAGGAAGTCGCACCTGGGTGACGAGCTGTGACCAGAACCACAGCAGCGTAGCTCTAGCTCACAGCTGGTCCGCTACACCACTCACTACTGCGCCGTTTAGGTTCAGCCCTAAACGATCGACACCTCATTTCAGCCCACGTTCGTACCCACAGACTTCCAGATCCCTTTCCATGCTGCAACCAAACTTCCGTTTTGTTTCTTTCTCTTTTCCTTTGTCGTCTGTGTAAATGGCATAAGACCAACCAAAGCGGACAGGACAAGCTCTCCGTCCGTCGCTCAAGGGTGCTACAGAACCTTTATACGCGTCCGAATACGTCATCTATATCGCACCCATTTCTTCTAGATGTTAATCACAGAGCAATACACTACACATCACAGCTCTCTCCTACTCCTGATTTGTGTTAAAACACTAAACACACCATGGGATCAGTGGGATAACGTTGGCTTAACAAAACCACTTCATCCACAAAACACCTCAGTGTTCAAATACTGACTGATCCCCAAAGCACAGGGATCTCAGATCGGTCCTAAACTGCATTTCTGTAAGCCAATCTGCAGCAAATGCTTTTATAAAGTCTTAAAGGTTTTATCGGGAGACAGGAAGTGACACAAACGTGTGTTTAATGTGTTTGCCACACTGTATTTTTTACATGGATGTATGCAGCCAAGTGTACAATAAAAGTTGGTACTCGAGTTAACGTCATCAAGGTGTGTGTGTGTGTGTTTGTATCTCATGACCTTCAGACCTTTTTACAGCAGCAGAAACGAACAGGGAAACATATCGGCACCGGGGAAAGTGTTATAAATGATTTTATTGAACAAATAAATTAAAAGATTATAAATCTATCCAGCTATAAAATGATGATTAAATGTTCATATTCTGTACAAAAAAAAAAAAAAAAATCACCCTTTGTCTAAAGTTACTAGAACATTTTTCCATGCTAAACCACAAATATCTTTAACACGTATCCAGACAGCTTCACGTGATCCTTCATCGGGACAAGACGTGGACTCTTAAATCTTTTCACGTACAAAACGATCTAAAAACGTACAGGCGTGAGCTGGTGTTAAAGCGCGTCCCAGCTAATAAACCGAGGAGACGGTTACAAAAATATTTAAAAAAAAAAAAAAAGTACCCTGAATCGCTAATTCGTGTCGAATCACGTGACTATGGCACATGTCCTGATTTTGAGGCGTGTGTAAACCTCGTTTACGTCCTGTTTCAGGCCTCGGTGATGTAACTGAGGTTGTTTAAAAAAATTAAGCGAGTCCCGCAAATTAAAGCGCGATTCCGTTCGTTCTAATAAAATGCTATTACTGATCCTTACGGAAAAGTGTCCTTCATCGTAACCGCGAAATATAAACAGCTAACGGGGTCGAATCGAACAGGAGACGATATAATAAAATGTACCGGATACAAAAGTGGTAAGGAATGCTATCCAGGTGAATAAGTACACTTCGAGTGAGCTGTAGTGTGTGTGTGTGTGTTTTCTTCCTAAGGTCACAGTGATAAACAGCACTTGCTACTGATCGCGTGCTGTTTAATCTAAACGTTATCCTAAAAGCGTCCCTGCTTGGCGTCTCCGATGGCTCCCCAGACGTCGAACACGAACTCGTCGGGGAAGGCGAAGTCTCCCAGAGCCTGGTCTAGAGCCTCGGCGAACTCGTCCGGGTTCACCTTGTCGCGTCCGACTTCCACCATCGTGGCGGCTGCGGGAGACGGAACCAAAGAAGTTTTAACTAATTGTTTTTAACGCTGTTTAATACAGAAACGTGACCGTTCGGGACAAGAACGAGACGACGTTCACCTAATTCCGTGTCCCGGATGCCCATGTAGCTCTCCAGGAGGTCGTCCACTTTTTTCACCGCCTTCTCTTCAAACTCTGTGGGCTGCACAAGAAGTTGTTAAGCATTTGAAACGTAAAAGACCAAAAAAAATCTCATCAGAACCGTCGTGAACAGGAATCACCATTTCCTCCACGGTGGCCGGTCCTTTGGAGCGGAGTCTCAGAGTCTCGCGTCCCGTCCCGATCCGGTTCTCCCCCTGAGGCTTGGATCCTTTCGATCTGGGCTCCAGCATCTCTGTAAAATCAGACAAAACTCAGTCAAAGAAAAAAAAAAAAAAACAAACAGCTACACCATGTGCTTCATCGAGCTCCTACTCGCAAAGGGGGTGCCAAGACATTTGGCTCCTGCTGCTGACCGTGTATTAGTGACCACATATTAAAGAAAACATCACCTGACTACCTGAGACAAACATCTGGCTTTGTAGGAAACTAAAACCTCACCAAAAGCCTTCATGGGTTCCACCAGCTTGAGCTTGAAGGTCTGATTTTTGGGCAGATCCTTAAGCATGCGAGCGACTTCATAGTGCCGCGTCCCCACGATGTTCTTCCCGTTAATGCACTCGATATGGTCACCCACACAGATCACCTTCACGCCGTCTGCCACGCTGCCCTCCTTTATACGCTACGGAGACAGTGAGACAGGAAAATGTTTGGTTTTGCATAAAGTAAAAAGAAATCTACTCAAATCAACCATGAACGCAGGAGGAACAAGGCGTCGTTTCTGCGTCGCGCTTCGTTCAGCCAGGATTCTGCTTCAGCTTAGACGAGCAAACAAAGTTTAGGAGCCGTTCCACGTACACTTGTGTTTGAAGCGAGTTTGAGGAACGCGGACCTGCGGAAAAAATTGGCCTCGGCGACGTCAACAGAACTCATGTATGTAACACACACAAGATTTAAACTTGCTGCGCGATTGTTAGCTTCCGACCCGGTTTCATGCTACACACGGAGCAAGCTGATTGGCTGCCGTTCTCCCATATTTGCTTCTCATTTGCATAATACCGAGAAGTTTTTCCCCACCTTCCTTATGGGATTTGAGGGAAAACCCCAGTGTTTGTGACTGAAAGTTCTGACGCCCGGGTCGCACCTTGATGAAGGCGAATCCGGCGCCGTTGTCCGTGATGGTGAGGCCCAGCGCGTCCTCCGCCTTGAACACCTCCACCTCCTTTTTGATGCCTTTCACGTGAGCGAAGATGAAGTCCTCCAGGCCGATCTGACCCCCGAGCAGCTTCTCCATGTCGATTTTGTGTGTGTTCAGCGTGCAAAACAGGATCTGTGACCAGAAAACAGTACGCAGTCAAGGAAAAGAGCTACGTTGAATATTTACAGGTCACGCGGAACTCCAGCTCTTTGTTCAGCATGCAATAATTATGAAAGCTGGTTATGGTTATGAATTTTTCAACGGTTAAAATAAGATGATATAGAGAACCTTGGGGTATTCTGGTGGATGTGTATCAGCTGAGGTGTGTGTGTTGTGCTGGGACTTGTGTGTGTATGCAAAGCGTTACATTTCCCTAAGAGAGCCTCATATTACACTGTACTTTACCCACAATTCACTGCGCCAGTACTTCCTGTTCTTACATTATAGTGGCTCTAAATGTTACTAGGAAACCCCACTGACACTAGAGTGTGTGTGTGTGTGTGTGTGTGTGTGTGTAGCGTTCTGTATTAATCAACTATACATGAGCAGTAATGAGATCATAACACGCTTGCCTACTCGGATGAGAACAGAATTCTACACAGGATTAAAAAGTGCGGAAAAGGGAGATCTGGCAACCTGTCGAGCTCTGAAGGACGTTCTAGTGAGCCGTGAAGTCACAACAACTACACAACGAGTGTGAGCGTTTTAAAACCATCAGCAGAGATAAAACACCACCACGGACTGTAGGAGGTAATCAGAGCAGCTTCTGGATGCAGAGGGAACAAAAAACTGGCCAGTCTTTTGCCCGTTGTGTAACGTGTGCACTCTGTGGACACACACCAGCTGACACACACACAAACACACACATTCATAGGCATGTTGCCCATGGTTACCAGAGCGTATAAAGAGGCCTGGATTAAATGGGAGCATGGAGAGGATTTTAGAATGAAAGGACTCACTTACACACACACACACACACACACACACACACACACACACACACACACACACACACACACACACACACACATCTGTGGCGAATTTACAGGCACTCAGACCTGTTGCCAAGGCTGCCACTGACATCACGCTGCCCGTCACAAACACATCTGAAGAGCACAGGATGCTCCTCTTACTCCATCCTGATGCACCTCCCATAGTACAAAAAGCTCCAGTCAGACGCCTTCACTTACACACACACACACACAAGTAGCAAATCTCTTACACACACACACACAGAGCTGCTCATAAGGGTCAATACTTCTGATAAACAGCTCTCCAAAGATTATCCCTCCCCACACACATCTGTAACTAGCTAATCAAACACACACACATCTGTAAATAGCTAATCAAACACACACACACCTGTAAATAGCTAATCAAACACACACACACACCTGTAACTAGCTAATCAAACACAAATACAGACACACACCTATCTGTAACTAGCTAATCAAACACACACACACACCTATCTGTAACTAGCTAATCAAACACACACACACACACACACACACCTATCTGTAACTAGCTAATCAAACACACACACACACCTATCTATAACTAGCTAATCAAACACTCACACACACACACACACCCCTACCTGTAACTAGCACAGATTCAGAACGGTGGTCGGTTTAGAGACTAGCAGTTTGAGAGAAGAGATCAACTGTGCCTAGATATCAGGACTGCCGCGAGCTGACGGCTTGAACGCTGCACTCAGAGTTATTTAATCCTCCACATCTACTTCACATTTCAGTTCAGTACGCACTAGTTTTTATTCTGCTTTCTGGGCTGTAAAGAAACGTTCTATGTTTATGTGCTTGGCAGCGCTGGCAGGCAGCTCCCACAGCTGATAACTAAAAACTAAAACCATGCTTTATTAAATCCCTGCTTTCATTCTTGCATCCATCCGTGCCAACCTCTAGCTTAGATTCTTTGGACTTTAAAACATTAACCGGGTTAAAAACGCTGATTCTGCCCCGAGTCTCGGGGGGAGGACAAATGCAGTTTAAACGACTCTTTAATAAGTTTCACTGAGGTTAATACGACGTGATTGTGGGAGCGGCGTTCCAGCCGAGAGGAATGTGCATCATCTGCGCTTGTTAATCATAAACCAGCTTTAAAGTGTATCTGCTTCTTCTCTCTGCTATTTAAAGCATTTGGGCTACTTCATGTTTACATTTAAAAGAACTCACTAAGGAATAAACTTCACATCGTTTTTACACCTTATTGAACGGCGAATCCTGTCGAATCCTCGATTCTGATTGGACGGAAAGGTTTGGATTCATTTCCCCTTCATAACAGCAGCTCTGGCTGCAGCGAAGCTGTAAATCTTGCGCTAATACGTTAGCGGTTCTATAGTAACCGCTCGTTCACGTCGTCCATAAATGTCTCCTTTATGATGTTTATTTAACCCACAAATAAATTACAATTTTTTGAAAACTTTTTGGAAAACTAAATCCTTCCAATTTTAAGCGCATGCACGAGAAGGCGTGCTGCTGTGAAGGACGTCGTCACGTCTTTACTCGTCTATGCAATTAGCCAGAGCTACAAGGCAACGAAACCTTGTGCATGACTTGGCTGAGTTTGCGTTTGAATACATTCCACTCAGCTGTGAAACAAAAGAGCCAGAGCTTTTCACAGGTGTAAAATATGTTCACGGGCAGGGAGGGAGGGAGGGAGGGAGAGAGAGAGAGAGTGAGAGAGAGAGAGAGAGAGAGAGAGAGAGAAGGAAGGAGGGAGGGATATCTTGTTTCTGTCTGGGGGCAGGGTGGGGTGTATGATATCCTTCAGTGTGCGTCAGGGCCTACAGTTGAGCTTCAGGCCTACAGTAACCTTTAGCCTTTAGAGGAGGTGAAGTCTGTTCTACAAAGCACTACATACACGACTGGAAGACGGACAGGTTCAGGGCGAGTTCTTTCACGTTCTGATACTCGCATTTTCTCCACATGCTCACGTCCTGCTCCTGAAGCTTAAGTAAACAAGGCGGCTGTTACATTCAACAACTCCAGCATTCAAACTCCAAACAAATGAGCGCAGGGAGCTCAGACACGTGCCTATGTGTCTCGGTGACGCTCCCAACAAACGGACTTCGAACGGTACGATAAAGTCCAATCCACACCCTGTTAAATTTACAGCCTGGTCTCTATTGTGCAGCCATTCACTTTAATTAGCGTATGAAACAAGCTACTAAGTAAATCCCTGCCCAATTTCTAGTGAAATATTTAGCACGAGTATCTGTCGCTTAATTAGTATGTACACACGATAACGCCGTCATCCAAAAAGATGCATTAATCCTGTTAAAAAGTATGCTGGCGTATCAAAAACCTTTACTGAATAACCGCTTCTTAACTCGGCTCACGGTATCTGAACTCATCGTCCGTTTCCTCCCCTCAGGATGTGAGGGACTTCCTGTCAAAGCCCCAAGATGCCCCGATCCCGCCAGCGCTGAGCATTTAGCAAAGCCTCTCCCTGTTAAATTATCCATTTGTAAATAGGACAAGACTCAAAAACTACACTGACAACTTCAACAACAGACAAATCCTAGCAACTTTTTACCTCATGTGTTCAGTGTTTCATTAGTGTTGCTCTGAAAAGAAATAAAACGCCACAAAACAAATCTAACTAATCATCAAATACTTAACCAAGCTTGCTAGCAACCTTGGCTACTACTTTACATTACACAGTAATTAGCCGAATTCTAGTTTCTTTGCTAACAAACATGGAAAATGAAAACTTCAGTATCGTATTTGTTAGCAAACTGGGCTAAGCTAAGGGATTTTTCAGCATTTTTAGTCAAAACACTTGGATAAAATTAGCATCCTTGTGGTTAACGCAACAGAACAGCTAGCTTATTGTTATAAAGTACAGTATACAAGCTAACATGAGTTTAATTATTTAGTCCAGTGCTAGCATGATAATTGTATAATGTTGCTAGTGTCACGGTTGTTTTTCCTCCTGTACCTTAATGGTTTTTCCCCCACATATTTAATTGTGAAGTATCATTTTTATTTGCTTGCGAGTTCTGAGCCTGTCACAGCACGTTGTTGTATAGCTAGTTGAATGTTAGTTTGCTAAGATAGCAAGATTGGCTACTAGTTTAAGTAAGTTTACTAAGAATTCATAAGTAATTCAATTAACATCAACTGAGTGACTATATTAAGTGTGTGTGTGTCTTCGTGTTATTTTTGACGCTTCACTGGTTTAAATAAATGGCTTAACAATCAACACATCGTGCTGTTTGCACCTCACACCCACTGACCTGCTTGACTGGTTTCAATGATTCATCCGGAATGATTAATCAGCCTTTTTTCTTATTATTTCTTTAACGAATACTGCACATCATATCTACGATCCTTAGATGGATAGTGTTTGATATATTCATGCGTTTATGCAATATAACCCCCTCCCCACCACCCCATACAATTTCTCATGTTGTGTGTCAGTTATTCAATAACCTCAAAAATCAATATATCTAACATTAGACTTTCTTAATATCTGAGATTTAGGAGTTTAAACTTAGATGAGTGTGAGATATATTATTATATATACACATTCACACACACACACACAACACACACCACACCTGTCACATATACACACACAGCTTGTTGCTGGTGAAAATTTGAACAAACCACAGACCGTGTTATTACAAGACACAAACTGGGCCTGGTACATTTCTCTCTCTCTCTCTCACACACACACACACACAAACAAAATGGAATTTTTTGTGGCTTCCTGATTGATGGTGCACTTTATCCAGGTGACAGATGGATGGACAGGTGGACGGACAGCTGGACAGACAGACAGACAGGTGGACAGACAGGTAGTGGTCCCTGTAAGCCTACACCTGTTGTACCTGCAATGTTTATATAGTGAAAAATGTAAAAGTCTAACAGTTTACTGAAAGACTTAGAAGGTCCTAGCAATAAAGTCCCCTGTGTGTTATTTGTGTTGTTGTTACCTCGGTCGTGCTGAGATTGAAAGCCTCTGCGATTTTAGCGTACAGCTCTTTAACGTTACTGAAGCCCTCGATGCGGCCGGTGGGGCTGCCGTGCGCGAGCTGCGTGTGGAACACGAGTTTGGGGCGCAGGTTCGCAGGCGGTGGCGCGAGACCTCCGGTTCCTCCTCCGTTAACCGCAGCGCTCTTTCCCGTGTGCCCTCCGACGCTTCCTCCTGCTCCACCACTTCCACCGATCTCCTCATTCTCCACCAGGCTCGTGCTCTCCCGCGACTTCTTCTTCTTCCGCAGGCCCAACGGCATCTCGCGCTTCTCACCGGGGAATCAGGGCAGGTGGAGGGCAGGAGGAGGAGGAGAAGGAGGAGGAGGGGGGCAATAAATCCGCGCGGCAGGTACAGAACGCGCACTACAGCATTAGACACAACCACCTGTTTCAGACACTGATCTTATTCCCCTCGCCAACACAAACTCTGACCGATAAACAGACTCGGTATGGAAAACAAACCGGAAGCGCGTTTCCTCGTTATTACACAAACTCTGACCGTCGGTGCGCAAACAACACCAAGGCTCCAACAACGCCGAGTGCGCATGCGCACACCGACAGAGCGCCGCGCTACGTCATACAGAAAGTCATTTACCTGTGTCAGGTGCACGGCATGCAGTGGGGTTATTAATGCAAACACGTACACACACACACACACACACACACACACACACACACGTTTAATATGGAACACACACGTGTCAAATTTACATCAAAATGCAACTCGTTCATAAATACGGACATTCATGACTGGGGGGGTGTGTGTGTTTATATTCATTATTATATTCATGTTACTGTAAAAAACACATGTATGATAGATAAATAAGTAAATAAATAAACAGATAGATAGATAGATAGATAGATAGATAAAATAAATAAATAAACAGACAGACAGACAGAGAGAGAGATAGATAAATAGATAAATAAATAAATAAATAAACAGGTAGATAGATAGATAAATAAATAAATAGATAAATAAATAAACAGGTAGATAGATAGATAAATAAATAGATAAATAAACAGATAGACAGATAGATAGAAAACCTTAATGCAAATATATAATCCAAAAATCTATATTGTAGTCCTCACGATACACAATATTATTGACGATATTACAAAGTAACCAGTGAAGCCATAGGATTCAAACCTAAAGTAACAGAAACAAACTCTCATCGTCACTACATTAATATATCGCGATATCAATATGCTGTTATATCACAATATCACGTGTCCCTGAGAAAACGAGCCCATGATTCCATTCACCAGGTAATACTCCTGTTCCACGCTGCAGCTAAACACGTGGCGCTCTCTAGTGCACATGTGACAACTTTACAACATCAAATTCTCTATTTCTCAACATCTCTAGTTCTCACCCGCCTCATTGGTTAAAAAACCCAAAATAACAACAAAAACATCTAGACTATAACGAACAAACTAAAATGACTAAAATCTTTTATTCTTTTCAAGAAACTAAAATGAAAGCAAAATCCAAATCAGTCGCCAAAATGAACACATACAAAATAATTTCAGCCAGGAATCCTTTCAAGTGTTAAAAACGATATAATACTAAAAAATAAAATAAAATATATAAAAAAATATATATTTTATAATATAATTAATATTAAATACTTCGTTAAAAAACACTGACCCTGAATTTATTTTATGGATATAATCCAATTATTTAAAAAAATACAGATTTGTCCTTAGAGATTCTTGTTCCTCAAAAATAAAATGTAAATTCTATTCGAGTAGACATGATTTATAGCTATATAATTATAGGAATTGTTTAATTTTTTTAATTGTATTAAAAGATTTGTTTTAAAAAAAAATAATAACTATTTATTCACATAACAGAAATAATAGAACACCATGTAAGACAATCGTTCAAAGCTTCATGGACGCCTTAAAAATTTTAAATAAAATTAAATAAAAAAAATAATCGCTGTAATTTTTAAAAAAATTCTTTAATAAAAGAAATTGCACTTTTCCGCTACATGATTGAAGCGCATGGTTAGATATTGCACTTTTCACGGCACATTTACATTTTTCTGCGTCTTTCTGCACAGTCCAACACAACCTCGGGTCACTTCGGTTCGAGGCTGTCGGGTCACGGGTTTGAAAATTCACAAATGTAATTTAGGCTTGATAGCTGACTAAGAACTAAACATAACATTAGCTACGAAGACAGGAAGCTAAATGTTGCTTGTAAACCTGTTCCTGGCAAAAAAAAAAAAAAAAAAAAAAAAAAAAAAGTTTCTTTAAAAATACAGCAGACTTGTTTCTGTTTTAAATATTATATATATGTATATATAATGTATATATATATACATATATATATAATTTGTATATAACGAATCAGGCTCCTAACTGCACTTCAATATTCGAAAGTATCAATAATAATAATAATAATAATAATAATAATAATAATAATAATAATAATAATAGTACATTATAATCAGTGCACACCTTCCTCTAAAGTCACAAAATTAGAATGAAAACAATGCAAGCTACATGTAAAGGAGTCAAATCTGATGTTTACTTTCAGAAATGAAGATTGCACTTGCACGTTTATGACCTTATTTGGGCATGCAACATATAGATTTAAAAAGAAATAAAATAAAAAGAAAGAACAAAACACTGGCTAACTAGTTATAAAATAAAAAGAGAGAAATTGCACATTTGTGGGGCGATTTGTCCGAGTGTTGGGAGAGATTTCACGCCGCCGCAGTCCTGCTGCGTTCTCTTCACGAGGCGGGTAAGTGGCGTTTCAGCACGTCCTTGGCGTTGGACGGCAGACTTTCAGGAAAGTTCACGTCAAACTCCACTATGAGATCTCCTCTTTGCTCAGGGTTCTTGGGGAAAGGCAGCCCCTGTCCCGCTATGGTCTTCCTCATCCCCGGTTTGATGACCTCCGTGATCTTCATATTGCACGTTTTCCCGTCTATCGTGGACACCGTAACCGAGCAACCGCACAACGACTGCAATCGTTGAAAAGAAGGGGAGTGAAAAGAAAAAAAAAAAATCAGCCATAGCATTTTCCATCAAAACATTCATTAAAAATAAAGTTACGTTGACACTGGAGACTCCTTCGCTAAATATTAAACAAATTCACCATGTTGACGATTACACCTGAGGACGCAATGTGACAAAATCCAGACTAAATCGTATAACTGCGGTTTCATCCCACCCTGTCGTATACGATTTGTATAAAAACATTAGCGCTTTATTTACTTCGTACATATAGCTATCTTCGATCCCAGGCCACGCCCACAAGAGACTAGAGTCAACACGCTTGCTTGTGTGACTGCTGATTAAGTACAGTATCACAATAAGAAGTAACTGATGCTATAAATATTCGTTAGCATGAATGCTGATCCAATTAACGTTAGCTAACGATTGTAACCGTTAATCTCTTGATTAAAGTTAGCAGCACATATGGGATGAAAAATCCGCCCCGGCTTTGACTTCACGCTCTTTGTGCCATAGAAGGAGCTGCTAGGGAGTCGAGAGCGCGCTTTAGGTGGGCGAGCGCTCGTCTTTTGGCACTTAACAGCTGAGATCAACTCTCGCCGCTCATAGTTCACATTACATAACAGCCTTCTGCTATAATAACACCACGACTGCTAGTGCGTATGAAAATGTACCGAGCAGAACGCAGTGTCTGAAATATCTACATATCTATAATACGCTGTTCGTCTATTAAAAGCACAGAGCTGCGGATTCATTTTCTAAACGTAGCTATAAACGGATAAAAAGTGTGCTGTGATGTCCACACCACCCACAGGATCTGTTAACACAATCCTCAACAACTTTAATGTTCCCTAAAAACACCACTTCACATCTGTACACCTACAAAAACATCTGCAAACCAGATCCTTGACATTTGAACAGATTTGTAAACAGCTGTAAAAATCAGTCGTCATCTGTTTAAAAGCAGAATTAAGACCCTGGCTGTCTATAAACCAACAAACCACAAACATCTGTACACATATGGTAGCATGAGCCTAGACATCTGGCTCTGCCTTGATGTGAGCATCAACATCCATGACAACGAGCCCAAACATCTGTAAAAATCTAGTAACTTGACCCTCATCTACAGAACAGCTAGGTAAAACATGCCTTAACATTATCCTGAACATCTGTAAACATCTGTTTTTGAGCAAGCGCTATTACCCCCCCCTTTTTTTTAACATGATTCACATCTTCAACATCTGTAAACATCTCTTAACCTGATTCTCAACATCTGTAAACATCTCTTAACATTCATTAACATACCTTTAACATCTGTATACATCCAGTCACATGACCCCCAACAAGTGTAAACATCTCTTAATATGACCCTAAACATCTCTAACTACGACTTTGAACATCTGTAAAAATCTGTTAACGTGAACGTCAACATTTACTCAAACATGCATCAGCAAAACCCTGAACATCTGTAAACATCTGTTTTCTGTAGCTAAAAGCTGAATTAAGTTTTGAACAGTTTACTGCAGCTGGGGTCTGGGATGCCCACCTGGCGCAGACTGATGCGAACAGGGTAGATGATGTTGGACCCTTCCCTCCTGAAGTGTGGGTGCGGCTTGTCCTTGATGACGAAGACGATGTCGGCGGGGATGCAGCCAGGGGACTCGTCGCCTTCGCGTGGGAATGTGATTTTGGTGCCCTCCTTCCAGCCACGCTTGATCTCGATGGACAGGATCTTGTCCTCGGTGCGTGTGGTGCGGCCGTCAGGGTTCAGGCGACGGCGCGAGATCTTCATGCGCTTGGTGCAGCCGTGAAAGACCTCCTCCAGTGACACACGCAGTTCGTGATAGATGGCCGGGTCCTGCTTACGCCGGGGCTGCCGTTCACGAGGGAAACCGTTCAGATTAAAACTCGTGAAGGAGCCAAAGGGGTCACCGGTGTCCACTTCCATGTCCTCATCATCTCTGCCATTCACCTGATAACAGAATCATACAAATAACAAAAGGGCGCTTTTGTAGATTTAGACCTGGAACATTGTAATTAAAACGAAATAAAAAGGACGTGAACACTTTCGCCAAGATATTTGTCTTCTTCGTCATCATCTATCCCGTGTGTATTGTTAAGCATTGTAATAAGCACATTGTAACACAATTTAACTGATGAAATCCTTGGCCAAATGTGTTCACCTTGCGGCCAAAGAACATCTCGAAGGGGTTGCTGCCACCAAAGAAGGTGGCGAAGGTGGCGTGCGGGTCGCCATGAAACGTGTACGTGAAGGTGCTGCCCTGACCGTCGGACGCTCCTCCTCCTCCTCCTTTCAGGCCTGAACAGCATGAGATGAAAACAACACCAGACATTGTTAAATATCTTTATCTGTACGACATATTACATAGATGCTTTCATGAAACATTTGTTAGAAACATTTGTTGGATGTATTTGACACGCGCAATCGCTCTACAGAGACACAAAGCATCATTCATCACTAGTGCGTGTGTACACTAGCATATGTGTCACTAGTGCGTACGTGTATGTACACTAGCATATGTGTCACTAGTGCGTACGTGTATGTACACTAGCATATGTGTCACTAGTGCGTACGTGTATGTACACTAGCATATGTGTCACTAGTGCGTACATGTATGTACACTAGCATATGTGTCACTAGTGCGTACGTGTATGTACACTAGCATATGTGTCACTAGTGCGTACGTGTATATACACTAGCATATGTGTCACTAGTGCGTACATGTATGTACACTAGCATATGTGTCACTAGTGCGTACGTGTATGTACACTAGCATATGTGTCACTAGTGCGTACGTGTATATACACTAGCATATGTGTCACTAGTGTGTATGTACACTAGCATATGTGTCACTAGTGTGTATGTACACTAGCATATGTGTCACTAGTGCATACGTGTATGTACACTAGCATATGTGTCACTAGTGTGTATGTACACTAGCATATGTGTCACTAGTGTGTATGTACACTAGCATATGTGTCACTAGTGCATACGTGTATGTACACTAGCATATGTGTCACTAGTGCATACGTGTATGTACACTAGCATATGTGTCACTAGTGCATACGTGTATGTACACTAGCATATGTGTCACTAGTGTGTATGTACACTAGCATATGTGTCACTAGTGTGTAAGTACACTAGCATATGTGTCACTAGTGTGTATGTACACTAGCATATGTGTCACTAGTGCGTACGTGTATGTACACTAGCATATGTGTCACTAGTGCGTACGTGTATATACACTAGCATATGTGTCACTAGTGCGTACATGTATGTACACTAGCATATGTGTCACTAGTGCGTACGTGTATGTACACTAGCATATGTGTCACTAGTGCGTACGTGTATATACACTAGCATATGTGTCACTAGTGTGTATGTACACTAGCATATGTGTCACTAGTGTGTATGTACACTAGCATATGTGTCACTAGTGCATACGTGTATGTACACTAGCATATGTGTCACTAGTGTGTATGTACACTAGCATATGTGTCACTAGTGTGTATGTACACTAGCATATGTGTCACTAGTGCATACGTGTATGTACACTAGCATATGTGTCACTAGTGCATACGTGTATGTACACTAGCATATGTGTCACTAGTGCATACGTGTATGTACACTAGCATATGTGTCACTAGTGTGTAAGTACACTAGCATATGTGTCACTAGTGTGTATGTACACTAGCATATGTGTCACTAGTGCATACGTGTATGTACACTAGCATATGTGTCACTAGTGTGTATGTACACTAGCATATGTGTCACTAGTGCATACGTACATGTACACTAGCATATGTGTCACTAGTGTGTAAGTACACTAGCATATGTGTCACTAGTGTGTATGTACACTAGCATATGTGTCACTAGTGTGTATGTACACTAGCATATGTGTCACTAGTGTGTATGTACACTAGCATATGTGTCACTAGTGTGTATGTACATCCTGTGAGAGCTCAGTCCCTGCCATGGATAATACAGCTCGTATTACCAGAACAACCGTTTAGTTGTCATTTTCTCACCTTCGCTCTCTGAGCTTAACCTTATATGGAGTTTTGTGGGCGTGGCTAGATGTCTATCAGCTGTATTTATTAGATTTTTTTCCCAATTTTAAAATAATTTCTATATAATTTTTATGGTTCTTTTCACGGTAAACCGGTATCTCAGGTCTTGATGTATGACACCAGCTCTTGTTGCAGCCGCACAATAAGAGCTGTTGTCATGGAAACACAATATATTTTTTTTTCTTGCCCAAATAAGGTAATTATTTATGAACCCCACGTATATTAACGCTGTTTAAGAGGAAAAGCTGTGCTGTGTGTTACCTTCCTCTCCATATTGGTCGTATACTTCTCGTTTTTTAGGGTCGCTCAGGACCTCATAAGCTTCAGCGACCTCCTTGAATTTCTCCGCCGCGTTGTTCGCTTTGTTTTTATCCGGGTGCCATTTTAGAGCTTGTTTTCTGTAAGCCTTCTTAATATCCTCCTCAGCCGCTCCTTTCGCAATGCCCAGGATTTTATAATAGTCTTTCCCCATTTTTCCTCTTCTTCCTCTGTCAGACTGTGTGTGTGTGTGTGTGTGTGTGTGTGTGCGCGTGCGCGGGTCCTGTGATGAAAAAAAAAACAAAAAATAATAAAATAACAATTAAACGCCGATTAAAATCCCCTCCTGTGTTCCTAAGCTGTGAATTCAGCCTTTATAAACACTACAAATGGCTCCTCGGTTCTGAGACTCTTGCTGTTTTCTCCTTTAAATAGCCAGCCCGGTCACCCCCCCCCACCAATTCTCATCTGTGGGCTCTTTCTAGAAAAGTCAACGTCATTTCCTCCATTTTCCAGACTTCGATATCATCATTAAACCCATACACCCGGTTCCAATACCGGATGACAGCAGTTCCATCATTCCAGTAGTACACAGGGGGCGTGGCTTAAGTACTGAACTAACTACTGACACCATCTATCTTCAAGGTCCAAGGATTCTGAAAAATGTCCTGTATCCTAAATCCCACAATATATCACTGTGGATTCAGCAATAAAAGACTCATCCCTGGTCAGGTTTCCCCCTTTCCCCCCTACCTTTTCCCTTCTTCTTTCCCCCTCCAGACAGTCCTTTTTGCCCTGGCTTTAAGGTGTTGGACAACTGATCGGAAGGTTGTGAGTTCGAATCCCAGGTCCAACAAGTCGCCGCTGTTGGGCCCCCGAGCAAGGCCCTTAACCCTTAATTGCTCAGTTGTATAAACTAAAAAAAAACTAAGTAAGTCACTCTGGATAAAGGTGTCTGCTAAATGCTGTAAATGTTTATGATGAAAGCTAGTACTTTCTTCACAAAGTCCTTGCTTAGTAAAGGACTAGCATTCCAGTAGCTGCTATGCTAACTAAACGATTTAGCTAGCTGCGTTATTTGAGTTTTAGCTTTGAAACCAGCTTTTATTAAAATACCTTTAGACAAAGCATTTTATTAAACGTGAAGAAAGTAAAAAAGGGACGGAAGATGCTCATGTAAAAAAATACAAAGCTTCATGGTGTGTTCTACAGCCCTCGTTTGGCCATAAATGTATGTATAACTGTTTTATAGTCTACATAATCTGCAACACATCACACCATGAGACTGATCACACCATGAACAGTCTTCTCCTGAACGTCAGCAAGACTAAGGAGTTGATGGTGGACTTCAGCACAAAGCAGGAGCGGTCATACCAACCGCTAAACATCAACGGGACCCCAGTGGAGAGAGTGGACAGTTTCCGGTACCTAGTTGTTCACATCACACAGGACCTGTCTTGGTCCTGTCACATCAACACCCTGGTGAAGAAGGACCGTCAGCGTCTGTACCATCTGAGACGCTTAAGGGACTTCAAACTATTCTCTCAGGTGCTAAAGACTTTCTGAGAGCGTCCTGACGGGTAGCATCACTTCCTGGTTCGGGAACAGCACCATGCAGGACAGGTGAGCCCTCCAGAGGGTGGTGCGGTCAGCTGAACGTACCACCCACACCGAGCTCCCTGACCTGCAGGACATCTACAGCATGTGGTGCCGGACCAGAGCCAGGAAGATTGTAAAGGATCTCAGCATCCCAACAATTGACTCTTTTCTTTGTTGCGTTCAGGGAAACGCTTCCGCTCCTTGAAAGCAAACACAGAGAGAAGGAGGAGAAGCTTCTTCCCGCAGGACATTCGGAGTTTAAACCAGGAAACACACAAGATCTAGTACTGAACCTCTCTCTCCATCTTCACTGTTTTTCTGCACACCTTTTTTTGCACTATTCCACATTAACTCTGGACTGCCACTTTAACTCTGGACAGTGCACAGTGCCACTTTATACACTTTATACACACCATACTGCACATGGACACTTTAAGGACAATCATTAAAAACCATACGCATTTATGTATATGTATATACATTATTTCTTCACATATATTTTCATATTTTATATAGTTTTTATATAGTTTATACTTTTTATTTATCTACCTCCTTTTGGTTTTGGTTTTATTTTTTTATCCCTAATTGCATTCCTTTTATGCTTAAATACCGGACAGATGCCAAAAGCATTTCACTGCATGTCGTACCCTGTACATATGTGTATGTGACAAATAAAATTTGATTTGATTTGATTTGGATTGGATTTGAGACTGCGTCACACAATAACGGACAGCTCTAAACCCAGTCTATAAGTGGTGTTGATGTTTAATCACAGCTGTGCCATTATTAGTTTGGACTGTAGCATGGCTTACTGAACACGTCATGGGATCAGCGAATAAAGCTGCCACTCATTTTACCCCCCCGTTCCAGATCATTTCCTATAAATAGAAAAATGCGTTATGTGTAATTTAGATTTCGAGGATGGCCTATTTTTAGTTGATGATAAGTACAAATCAGAAATAGCCAATCATACTTTATATGAATTAATTTAAAACAATGAATTTAAATAATAAGGGTTCTATTTTTAGACTTTTTGTTTGTTTGTTTGTTTTTGTTTGTGTATTAATTTCAATGTAAATTCACGTCACAAGGTACATGACCCAAGCAAAGTGAAATAAAGCCTAGATTCTGACGTCACAACACACCTGCTGCTCATCACAGAGAGCTGTAAAAAGGGAGCGTGAATTCATCATCATTTATTTCCCTGAACCGATTCTTTTAAACGAATCGTCAGTGAACCGATTCATTAAACAAGTAATTCAGTAATGCATCTTCAACAGCGCCCCCTGTCGTTCAACCCGCATTTAGTTTTTATTTATTTAGTTGTTTATCCACATTTAGTTTTTAGTTTTCTAAATAAAAAAATGTAAACCTGTCTAACGATTTCTTTAAAACCGCTTCAATCATTTATTTGATTACTCCTTTAGCTTTCGTTATCATTTATTTAACAACTTTATTCCGACTTTATTCCGTCATTGTATTATTTATCCGCTAGAGGGCGTCCAGTCTCAATAACGCGGAGGCAGCGGACGTTAGACGACGTGGCTGTGTGACGTGTCCCGATTTTACGCTATACACTTGCATTCCGGCAAATCCCGCCTCCAGTCACAGGATTGATTACAAGGACCTACCTTCTGCACTATGATTGGTTCTCTTACTAAAGGACCGCAGTCCGGCTTGACGAGTGATCCAATCCGGAAGGAGGAGGCGGGCTTAGTCGGAATACGGATAGGAAGAGAACTAAGTAAACATTCATATCTATTATAGAAACATGGCGTCGCAGCAGGGAGAGATAGACGAGTTGTTCGATGTAAAAAATGCCTTTTATATCGGGAGTTATCAACACTGCATTAACGAGGCTCAGAAAGTAAAGGTATATGGTTTTGTTGTTCATATTAATAAAACAGTTAGTACTTGTGCTTCATAGCTAACAGAGCTAAAATAACTAACAGAGCTAACATAGGTAACAGAGCTAACATAGGTAACAGAGCTAACATAGGTAACAGAGCTAACATAGGTAACAGAGCTAACATAGGTAACAGAGCTAACATAGGTAACAGAGCTAACATAGGTAACAGAGCTAAGCTAACGTAGGTAACAGAGCTAACAGGGCTAACATAGGTAACAGAGCTAACAGGGCTAACATAGAGCTAACATGGGTAACAGAGCTAACATGGGTATCAGAGCTAACATGGGTAACAGAGCTAACATGGGTAACAGAGCTAACATGGGTATCAGAGCTAACATGGGTAACAGAGCTAACATGGGTATCAGAGCTAACATGGGTATCAGAGCTAACATGGGTATCAGAGCTAACATGGGTAACAGAGCTAACATGGGTAACAGAGCTAACATGGGTAACAGAGCTAACATGGGTAACAGAGCTAACATGGGTAACAGAGCTAACATGGGTAACAGAGCTAACATAGAGCTAATAGAGCTGACATAGGGGTAACAGAGCTAACATGGGTAACAGAGCTAACATGGGTAACAGAGCTAACATGGGTAACAGAGCTAACATAGAGCTAATAGAGCTGACATAGGGGTAACAGAGCTAACATGGGTAACAGAGCTAACATGGAGCTAATAGAGCTGGCACGGGTAACAGCTAACATAGAGCTAATAGAGCTGACACAGGTAACAGAGCTAACATAGAGCTAACATAGAGCTAATAGAGCTGACACGGGTAACAGAGCTAACATAGAGCTAATAGAGCTGACATAGAGCTAATAGAGCTGACACGGGTAACAGAGCTAACATAGAGCTAATAGAGCTGACACGGGTAACAGAGCTAACATAGAGCTAATAGAGCTGACACGGGTAACAGAGCTAACATAGAGCTAATAGAGCTGACACGGGTAACAGAGCTAACATAGAGCTAATAGAGCTGACACGGGTAACAGAGCTAACATAGAGCTAATAGAGCTGACATAGAGCTAATAGAGCTGACACGGGTAACAGAGCTAACATAGAGCTAATAGAGCTGACACGGGTAACAGAGCTAACATAGAGCTAATAGAGCTGACATGGGTAACAGCTGACACGGGTAACAGAGCTAACATAGAGCTAATAGAGCTAATAGAGCTGACACGGGTAACAGAGCTAATAGAACTGACACGGGTAACAGAGCTAACATAGAGCTAATAGAGCTGACACGGGTAACAGCTGACACGGGTAACAGAGCTAACATAGAGCTAATAGAGCTGACATAGAGCTAATAGAGCTGACACGGGTAACAGAGCTGACATAGAGCTAATAGAGCTGACATAGAGCTAATAGAGCTGACACGGGTAACAGAGCTAACATAGAGCTAATAGAGCTGACACGGGTAACAGAGCTGACACGGGTAACAGAGCTAACATAGAGCTAATAGAGCTAACATAGAGCTAATAGAGCTGACACGGGTAACAGAGCTAACATAGAGCTAATAGAGCTGACACGGGTAACAGAGCTGACACGGGTAACAGAGCTAACATAGAGCTAATAGAGCTGACACGGGTAACAGAGCTAACATAGAGCTAATAGAGCTGACACGGGTAACAGCTGACACGGGTAACAGAGCTAACATAGAGCTAATAGAGCTGACAGAGCTAATAGAGCTGACACGGGTAACAGAGCTAACATAGAGCTAATAGAGCTGACACGGGTAACAGAACTAACATAGAGCTAATAGAGCTGACACGGGTAACAGCTGACACGGGTAACAGAGCTAACATAGAGCTAATAGAGCTGACATAGAGCTAATAGAGCTGACACGGGTAACAGAGCTAACATAGAGCTAATAGAGCTGACATAGAGCTAATAGAGCTGACACGGGTAACAGAGCTAACATAGAGCTAATAGAGCTGACACGGGTAACAGAGCTGACACGGGTAACAGAGCTAACATAGAGCTAATAGAGCTGACATAGAGCTAATAGAGCTGACACGGGTAACAGAGCTAACATAGAGCTAATAGAGCTGACACGGGTAACAGAGCTGACACGGGTAACAGAGCTAACATAGAGCTAATAGAGCTGACATAGAGCTAATAGAGCTGACACGGGTAACAGAGCTAACATAGAGCTAATAGAGCTGACACGGGTAACAGAGCTGACACGGGTAACAGAGCTAACATAGAGCTAATAGAGCTGACATAGAGCTAATAGAGCTGACACGGGTAACAGAGCTAACATAGAGCTAATAGAGCTGACACGGGTAACAGAGCTGACACGGGTAACAGAGCTAACATAGAGCTAATAGAGCTGACACGGGTAACAGAGCTAACATAGAGCTAATAGAGCTGACACGGGTAACAGAGCTAACATAGTGCTAATAGAGCTGACACGGGTAACAGAGCTGACACGGGTAACATTTAGCTAGAGCTTGATAGCACACTGCAGTAAACCTGAACCGATAATCAGATACCGCGATCTGAAATATCGCGATATTTACCAAACGTCATCAGTTGAAACCTTGAAACACAATGAATTTGTTCATATTGATGAAGTTAGATTATACTTAAAAAAGTCTTTTTTTTAAAACACAGTGTGTTATTGCTTTATTTTACAGACATCAGGACCTGAGAAAGAACTGGAGAAGGATATTTTCCTGTACAGAGCGTACATCGCACAGGTAAGTGTGTGTTACTACACTTATACCTACTGTACAGGGGCAACATGACCGCATTCATCCTGTCCATCAAACCCTAGACTAATAGCAAGTCTGTTACTGACTATCTGTCTATCTATCTATCTATCTATCTATCTATCTATCTATCTATCTATCTATCTAGGGCATTAATATGTGACTCCAAGGTAAAAACATGTGCATAGACGTGTCTTTGTGACAGCGATGTGTGATATTACTCGTTAAGTCACGTACGTAGTTTGCGTTTAAATCCTCTCGTTCCTCCACAGAGGAAGTTCGGCGTGGTGCTTGAGGACGTAAAGCCGAATTCCTCAGAAGAGCTGAAGGCTGTGCGGATGTTTGCAGATTACATGTCCAGTGATGCCAAAAGGTCTGTATGCATCTCACACACACACACACACACACACACACACACACACACACACTCATGCAGGGATCAGTGACCGTTACCCAGCCGCACAACATTAGTGTTAGTTCGAGTGTCAGCTATAAGAACAGGGATTGTCCAGGAAAAAACATATTAACTACCGCTGATGCTTTGTGCAGGGACGTCATCGTGGCTGAGCTGGATAAGAAGATGAGTAAGAGCGTGGATGTGTCCAACACCACCTTCCTGCTGATGGCCGCATCCATCTACCTGCACGAGGGGAACACGGACGCGGCGCTGCGCACGCTGCACCAGGGCGAGAGCCTCGAGTGGTCCGTGTTTACACAAACCTGACTCTGTTCACTCTCCGTACATGTTTCTGTGCCTTATCAGTCTGTTTACTGTGTTTCAGCATGACGATGAGCATTCAGATCCTTCTCAAGCTCGACCGGCTCGACCTCGCCAGGTCAGATTGATTTCTTTTTTTTGTACTGCTACTAAAACTGACTTAGTAAGTTGTAGTGCCGTACACTGAGCAGACGTGTTCTGACGCCTGTGCAGGAAGGAGCTGAAGAAGATGCAGGAGCTGGATGAAGACGCCACGCTGACTCAGCTGGCCACGGCCTGGGTGAACCTAGCAGTCGTGAGTCACTAAATACTTCCATAAATATCTGGATATAAAGTCAGTACGGTGATACATGAGGCCACTTTTCTGATATAGATCATTTATCATAATAAAAAAAAAAAAAACAGCTATTATATAAACGCCTGTAGCTGTTACTGTGAATCACCGTTTGACTGATTAGAACTCGGTGTTCTATAGTTTAAAGTAGTAAATCTTAAGAATTCAGTTAGAACCGTGAATGGAACGTTTCTCACGGTCGTATGTCTTGTGTGAACAGGGAGGAGACAAGCTGCAGGACGCCTTCTACATCTTCCAGGAGATGGCTGATAAATACTCGCCCACTCTGATCCTGCTGAACGGTCAGGCGGCGTGTCACATGGCCCAGTGCAAGTGGGACGAGGCCGAATCGGTCCTGCAGGACGCGCTGGATAAAGTACGTACCTTCAGTCTGTCAGTCAGAGGACACAGCAATCAGTAAATCAGTAAACACACACGCATGCCGTTTGCTCTATAAATAATACGTTACTGTCTTGCCATGTTGATTTGAGCTCGTGGGTTGACAAGAAAACCCAGGAGAAAGAATCTGGACCGTCTCGCATGATATATTTTGCCGTTTGTCTTCTTATTTACAAAGTCGTCATTAGTAACACAGAGCTACAAAAGCACATCTTCTGCTAACCCGAGAATTTACTAGAAGTTTGTTGACGCCAGCGATATTGGGGTAGTTGAGATGACAGCAGGACGCGGGGTCACGTTCAGATCGCACGTAGGTTATGATTATTCGAGTCTTGGTACCGGTGCAAATTGTATTGAACGTACAACAACGTGGCCTGGAAAACACTGTCGGTTATAAAGGCTGTGATGAGGACTGTTCTTTGTGTAAAAAGCAGCTGAATTGAACCTTGTTTTAAACCGAGTTGTTGTTTCTGTGCGCACACACACACACACACACACACACACACACACACACACGCAGGACAGCAGCCATCCTGAAACACTCATCAACCTGATTGTCTTAACGCAGCATCTGGGTAAAGCTCCTGAGGTGAGTCCTTTTCTTTTCCTCTCCATCATCTGATACTTGCCTCAGTCTTTGGTGTTTGATTATTTAAAAAAAAAACCAAAAAAAAATTTACATACCAAAATAAAAAAAATTATTATTTTTAATTATTTATTTATTTAAATAACCAGGCTTCTGTACGTTCAACCGACCTGTTATTTTCTCCCTCTTTTTTTTTCTCGTGTCCCTACAGGTCACCAATCGCTATCTCTCTCAGCTCAAAGACGCCCACAAGTCGCATCCGTTTGTGAAGGACTATCTCACCAAGGTAAAGGGATTCCCGGCTCCTGTAACCCGCAACGTCTTCAAGATCGTAAAAGAAGAGAAACCACCGCACTTAAAAAAAAAAGACTTCAATTTGTTCCTATTATTGTGAAAACAAGTGAAATAACTGGATGCCTTTTTTTTTTTCCTCTACTGCAGGAGAAGGACTTCGACAGACTGGTGATGCAGTACGCTCCCAGCGCCTGAACCCGACTCCGGACCTCCTAAATAAACCCCTCTTTCTTTTTCCTCTTGTTGTTGCTGTCAATATGTTCTGTTTAATATTCTGTAAACATTCCTGTACACTGATTTAATAAATCCCCTTTATACCACAGCGCTCGAGTCCAATTGGTCCAGTGTTTCCGATTGAAATTTCAGAACACTCTCTCTCTCTCTCACTCATTTTCTACCGCTTATCCGAACTACCTCGGGTCACGGGGAGCCTGTGCCTATCTCAGGCGTCATCGGGCATCAAGGCAGGATACACCCTGGACGGAGTGCCAACCCATCGCAGGGCACACACTCATTCACTCACGCAATCACACACTACGGACAATTTTTCCAGAGATGCCAATCAACCTACCATGCATGTCTTTGGACCGGGGGAGGAAACCGGAGTACTCGGAGGAAACCCCCGAGGCACGGGGAGAACATGCACACTCCACACACACAAGGCGGAGGCGGGAATCGAACCCCGACCCTGGCGGTGTAATCACTAAGCCACCGTGCCCCCCAAATTTCAGAACAGTTAAATTAATAAATGAAATAAACAGCTTAAGGCTTCCTGCAGGTTGGCATACTGACACTAGATGGCTGTAAAGCTGTGGCTCTCAAACCAGATATTTCTGCAGGGTTTGTGCTCCATGAACAAAACAAAAAACAAAGTTTGCTTCTAATCATGTGCGTGCAGAGCTTTGTGTACAGCTTTGCTATCTACAAAGATACATACTGATGAATACAACATTGTGGATTGGCACGAATACCGTACATGTCTTCTGGATTCCGATCGGTTAAAATCGTATGTAAATAATAAACACAGCCGTTGGTCCAATCAGTGGATCATCCAATCTGGAATGATTGACAGTTTTGTACTTCCCTCCAAGCTCCGCCTTCTTTTTACCTTTATCACATTCATAGTTTTCTAGCCAGTGGTTTTGTCTCATCTTTGGTTGAATCAGGAAGAACTTGGACGAAGTGGGAAGGTTTCACAGTTTCTATGAAGACATGAGGTCTGTATTTGCGATGAGATTCAAGTGAAAAAGGCACAAGGGATTTCGAAGACTGAAGAAATTGTTCATCTTTTTCAGGACAACATTTGCAAGTCGGTAATTTCCCTGCATCTCTTTTTTTTTTCTGCGCTGCATTTATCGTGTCTTGATCCTCAGGGTCGGCGTCAGCTTTCCATCACTGAAAAGTCATCGGGTTTCTATTCGTGTCTCGTGGCCTGAAAAATGTGCAGCGTGTCACTGTGGTTCGGTGCACTACAGCGCTTAGAGCTGGTAATACATGAAACACAAGCAGTGTGCCAGCTGCAGCCAAGCCAAGGGATTTATAGGGCAGAAGGTGGAATAACCTCCATCTCTTCAGAAAAAAAGCTGCCCTGGCTGAAACATATGATTACAAGAAGAAAAAAAAAGTTCTTTGCACTCGCCTTTCGTTCATAAGCACTTTATTCTGGTGGATCCGGAGCTTTTATGACATTTTGTGGGTGTGGCTTTAATAAATAAATCAGAAATGCCATGAGGGGGGCACGGTGGCTTAGTGGTTAGCACGTTCGCCTCACACCTCCAGGGTTGGGGGTTTGATTCCCGCCTCCACCTTGTGTGTGTGGAGTTTGCATGTTCTCCCCGTGCCTCGGGGGTTTCCTCCGGGTACTCCGGTTTCCTCCCCCGGTCCAAAGACATGCATGGTAGGTTGATTGGCATCTCTGTAAAATTGTCCGTAGTGTGTGAGTGTGTGAGTGAATGAGTGTGTGTGTGTGTGCCCTGTGATGGGTTGGCACTCCGTCCAGGGTGTATCCTGCCTTGATGCCCGATGACGCCTGATATAGGCACAGGCTCCCCGTGACCCGAGGTAGTTCGGATAAGCGGTAGAAAATGAGTAAGAGTGAGTGAGAGAAATGCCATGAACAAGAGCAGATCGCAAGATGTTTAAAAAAGTCTCCAAAGTGCATGAATCTACAATCAGAGAGAGACTCAACAACTTAAATTATCATGGGAGGTGTTCAAGGAGGAAGATAAACACGTGGGGACGAGATTGAAGTTTGAGAAGGAATGTGTGGTGTAAACCAAATACAGCATTTCAGCAAAAGATCCTCATACCAACTGTGAAACATGTAGGTGGAGATGTTTTGTTGCAGCAGGACCTGGTCAGGTGATCATAGAATCCACTATGAATTCTACATTGTATCAGAAGGTACTTAAGGAACATGTGAGAAACTCTGTCAAAAACTGTGGAAAAGTGGAACTGGACCATGAAACATGACAAAAACATCCTAGTAAATACACCAAGGACTCGCTGAACAGTAAAAAACGGAGTTCTGGAATGGCTACAGATCAAAATCCTACTGAGATCCTCTGTGGTGATTTAAAATGTATTGTGCATGTAAGAAACCCCTCAAACATAACACAGCTGAAAGAGTTCTGCATTGAGGACTGGGGGAATCTTTCTTCTAGTTGATGTCAGAAACTGTTAGATGGCTACAAGAAATGTCTCAGAGGTTATTTCAGCCAAAGGGGGAAACACTAGCTATTAGGGCACAGGGTGTACTAACTTTTTCCTCAGATCAAATACTCATATTTGTTGATTTATTTTGTTTAATAAGTGAAAAGATTTTTCTGATTTTTTTTGTTGTTGTTTACAAGCAATTACATGACTTTTATCTACAAGTACAAACTAAAACATCAGAAATCACAAGATCAGAAATTGACATGTTGACATTTCTTAATAAAGACCTGGATATTTAATACAGAATCCTTTTTTTTTTCTCAACATGACTGCATATACATTTATTTAGGGCAACAAGTTGGAGGATTTGCTTTATTTAACTGGAGGTCTTGATGTAACTGAAGCGTTACAGGAGTACCTCAAGGCTCAGTACTGGGCCCCTTCTGCTTTTTCTTCTAATGGGTTAGATGTTACATTTTCAACCGAGACATTACCAATTACTTTTTTTTTCTTTATCCCTTGAGCCAGCTAAAATGTTGCCATGCTTCGCTGGAGAACAATTTTTGGTCAAAGGCCAAATCATGAATGCTACTTTTCACTGTGTGAAAAAATCTCTACGGTCTCAGGACAAGTCTCTATGGTGTTTTTCCTTCAAGCTTCAATACTTTACGGCTGCAAATTTTACCAACACCAAACTCTCATTTTCTCCACACTAGAGAGATACCAGATTCTGATGATGACACAGGGCATCTGGCTGAAATGAGAGTGGTGGATCCCTCGGTAGACAGCAATGAATTTTTGCTTGCAAAGACAAACACCATGATGCATTGACAACATCCTTAGCAACTGCCCGGTCAGGAAATGAAAAATAACTGCATTTACAGAATAAAAATCAGCTGAGGACAAGGATCTGTTGCTGTTTCCAGCTCTTTCTTTCCACTGTTTCTAGAGGAATCACAGTTAAGCTTAGATTACATAAAATAAATAAAATAAATACTACACAATCTGTAATACCATGTGGTATGTATGTGGAAGTTCAATCCTGGACTCACGTTGAGCTGCTCTACTGATCAATCAGTTACAGATTATTTACCAGGTGGTTTGGGAAATACTCAGGTCATTATAGTCTTGTTATAACATTATGGAGCTTCCATCATCTCCCTTCAGACCTGGGCAGTGATCCAAAATGCTAACTCAGTACAACAGTCCATTGTTAATTCTCTTACTCAGCACGAACACTTTTCTTCCTTCCCCTCGACAGCTAGTGAATGATAACGTGACCTGATATTGTGCTATTTATAGAGGTATGAGCCCTTTATGACTAAACTTGGAACAGGTTCCAGGTAGTGTGTTGACATTCGCCATTGTACACAAAAATTTCCCTAATTGTTAAGAAACAATACATCATATTATTTCCATTAAGTTACAATTAATGTTATTTCCACACCTAATATAATGTGTGTGTATGTGTTTTTCCAACGCGCAGTTAGTGTTAATCATCGCCTCCCTCTCATGAGTGTCAGTTTCTGCCCACAGCTCTGCTATTAGCTGGGGATTTTTGCTTGGTGGAATGTTTCTTATCCCAGAAGTCAGAATAAGAAGTCTTTTAAAAATGTCAGTAACACACACACACACGTCTATGACAGTGTAAGTTCTTAGAACAAACCACCACACACAACTCATACAAATTATATGAATGGAAAATCCATTCTGGGAAAATTACCTTATGCACCAGAAGCTTTTTTTTTTTTTAGACAGGGCTCCTATTTTTATAGACGCGCCATAACATTGCGTCTAACATCATTTGACTATAAGAAATCTAAATCTTGACCAATTCTCCTACTTCCTACATAATGCACCATTATATATACATATATATATATATATATATATATATATATATATATATATATATATATGTATATATATATATATATATATATAAAACCCATTTCAAGTGTCACTAGTGTATTTTCTCTTGTGAGCTTGTAAATAAAAGTAGAAAGTAGAAAAAAAAGAAAGAGGGTCTAAAGTTCTCAAGTGGACCTGCAGTGGCATGGCATTGTTATCATCAATCAGCGTGGGTAGAGAATTACTGACCTCAGGAGCTTTCAATAATCAAAATCCATCTCTCTGAGCTCAATAAAGACTGGGAAAATGGCTCCAATCTGCACAAACTATTGTATAGCATGATCTATGTGACCTCTGGTCATGCACGATCAACTAGAAATCAACTAGCAAGTGCTGATGAATTCTTGATTCTGATTGGCTAGAAGGTGCTGATTAATTTACAACAGCAGCTAATTCTACTAGAAATTGTTTGTAAAACTGGATGCTCCACATATTGAAGAATGACTGAAGGGGGCAGAGAGTAAGACAGGCCTGACTCTGGTAGTATGAACATAAAACAATTGAATCGTTTTTGTTGTTGGTTTTTTTTTTTTTTTTTTACATCTCCCTTCTACCCTGAGAGATGGTGGGTCCATTGAAATAGTGCCAGAGGCTTGCAGGGAGCATGGTTCAGATTGGTTTGCAGTTGGTGGTCTGTTTTTGGCTTTGTAGATAAGCATCAAGTCTGATGTGGGCAGCTACAGGAAAAAAAAAAAAAAGTGAAGGTTGTGTAGTAATGAGGTGGTGTGGGATTTGTGGGAAGTGGTCCAGACTCGCCTGCCTGGAGGGATTTGCAGCAGTCCAGTCTTAAAATGTCAAGTGACTGAAGAAGCACATGTGTGGCCTCTATGGATACAATGGTAGCTTCCTCCTAATGTTGCTGAGGAGAAACCTGTGTCAGTTTAGCATTGTGAAGTGACAAGGGCAAGTAATTGTCCATGTGTCGCCCAAGGTTGTGTGTGGTGACTGATGATAAGATCTAATAGTTGTCCAGGGAATTCACAAGACCCTGAACCCAGGCATGCATCTCCAACGGTGTATAGAAGCTCAGTTTTAGTTGCCATCCATGATGAAATGCTGAGAACAGAAACATGACATGGCTGAGAGCAAAATGGAGGAAGAAGGAGAAGGAGAAGGAGGAGGTGGCATGTTAAAAGAAGTCAGAGACAGATGATGCGTACTGTAGATCATGTGCAAGGATCACGTGCAAAGGTTTCCGGCTTTCTCTAGTAGAAGGAGGTCTATGCAGTTGTCACGTCAGATTAGAGTTTGGATAAAAGAGAGTGCTATGAGTGGAGATCTGTATTGATTGGTGATTTCCTCCACAGAGCAGGTCCATGAATGTGGAATCTGAAGAGAGAAAACGGAGTCTGGGTCTGGAAGGGTTTTGAGAGGGTGATGGTGATGGAGGCTACAGTGATAGAGTTGAGTTGAATAGTTGGTTTCAGGTTGCACAGGAACAGTGAAGGTGAAAAATATCAAGTGGTCTGAGGTGTAAAGCGGTGTAACATTGATGTCTATCGCCGAGAACAAGACGACGTCCAGAACATAAGGCGAATTATGTAGATAGTTATAGAGAAATAATCAGTGATGGGGTAGCGAAATGGATCCAGCGGATTATTTAATAAAACAACACATCAACAATACGTTATTGTTATAATAACATTGTAAATTAATTGACACGACTTTTATATTATTATCCATCTGTCCATTTTCTGGTCCACTTATCTTACACAGTCTTGTGAGGAGCCTGGAATCTATCCAGGGCACAAGGATGAGGTGCCAATCCATCACGGAGTACAACAATCACACACAATTTATAGAACCTAATCAGTCTGCAATGCAAATCTTTGGACTGAGGGATAAAACCAGAGTACCCTGAGGAAACCCCTGAAACATGGGGAGAACACGCAAACTCCACACATGACGGGCAGAAGCAGGAATCGAACCCCTTCTACTAAAAAGCGGTCACCACTATTCTTATTTACCTTCATTTCCATATAGTTACATCACACCGTAAAGCATTTTAAGCTGCATTTTAAAATGACAAATTTTTTTTTGTTGCATCAATTCCTGTTTCTTCGATTCAAGTTTATTTGTATAGCGCTTTTTTACAATGGACATTGTCTCGAAGCAGCTTTACAGAACATAAACACTGAACAAAAGGTTATTATAAAGAATAATATAAAGATTAATAGAATACAAAAATTCAAGATTAATATCAGATGGATTTAGTTCACAATGTGTTTGTATTTATCCCCAATGAGCAAGTCTGAGGTGACTCAGGTGACTGCGGGGAGGAAAAACTACCTTAGATGGTAAAGGAAGAAACCTTGAGAGGAACCAGACTCAAAGGGGAACCTCATCCTCATCTGGGTGACACCAGGCGATACGATAAATACGATAACACGATAAATGTTGTATTGATGTAAAAGACCACATGGAGTTCACATCTCCTCTATAGTATCGCAGAGTCCAACTGGAGCTGGTAGATCTCTAGATGCCTCCGGATAATATTTTTATTATATTTACGTTTATTTGCATTCTTTCTTTCTATTTATTTATTTATTTATTTATTTATTTATTTATTTATTTATTTTAATTTTTTTTTTTTTACTTTTGAGCTGCATTTTAAATATTTGAAACGTCCTAAATTACAAACAGACATGAACAAGAATTGTTGTTATTGTTACTTTTATTGTTGTTGTTTGTTATTGTTACATTATCTATCCATCTATTTATCTATCAATCCATCCATCCATCCATCCATCCAACCAGAGTGCCACGTGACAAAAGGGGCGGGCTGCTGACCGCCAATAGGAGCGCACGTTAAGTCGACGCTCTAAAGAAAAATCGAAATAAAAGAATAAACGCGCGATACAATTGTCGATAAAAATGCGCCGCTTTCTCTCCGATGTCGGGGTTTTGTTGCGTAAACAGCGAGTGGAAAAGGGGTCGCGTTTCGCGTCGTAAAGCCCGCACACCGACACCGCAGGCTACATAACGGTACAGAATGGCCTGGATCTATAAGGTGAGGCTCATTATATATACATATACTCTATAGAATATTAAATATATTATAGAATCCATACACATATATGTTTATACACACACTGCGGCTTGACAAAGAATGTGTGTGTGTCCTGTACTGTAAGCTATTCATTCACAAAAACACAGCTTTCTCTCTCTCTCTGTGTGTGTGTGTGTGTGTGTGTGTGTGTGTGTGTGTGTGTGTGTGTGTTTAAATAGGACACTGCGGCTCTCTGTGTGTCCTTAACAGACTCTTGGTCATTGGCATGATAATGATCCTGAAATAAACAAACCAAAGGTCTGTTTTTAGCTTAGTGTAAAATCCATATCAATTATTATTATTATTATTATTATTATTATTATTATTATTATTATTATTCCAACCCAACACAAATCCGACCTGAGGTTTTTAGTTGTACTATAAACTCTCTGCAGACAACAAACCAGAAACCTATGTGTTATTAAACACCATTATCCACAATTTAATTAAGGGCCTCGCTCAGGGGCCCAACAGTGGTGGCTTGGTGGACCTGGGATTTGAACACATGACCTTCTGGTCAGTAGTTTAACACCTTAACCACTAGGCTACCACATCCACCCCCAATAACTCCTGGTGACAGATCCTAGTGACACGAATGTACGCTAGAGTTACTATAATGCTTTGTCACCTTACTGATTAATACAGTAGTATGTAGTGGAATGTTTGCCGTGTAAGGTTCCAGTTCTGAGTCACCATTACGTGAATCTCTGTGGAGCCTCAGAGTGAAAAGCAGTCACACTGTACACAGTTGGTTTTATTATTATTATTATTATTATTATTATTATTATTATTATTTGTTTGTTAGTAACATAAGGCCATACAAGTAACACAAGCACAACATTCACTGTGCTGCTCTCACATAGCTTCGCTTGATCTCTTGAGTGAAAGTGTGATTGCTTTTCTATCTGGCAAGGAATCAATGCAGGAAACCACTACAGGAACTATCTCAGGAATTCGGGAACGTTCCAGGGATTTGGCATCTCCATTCTGATTTAGGCTCAACTCTGTAAAGGCTCCTGAAAAAGGAATCCGTGGTGGAAAAATAGAACCGAATCTTTCTGGGAACCAAAGAAATATTTTCAAGAACCTGGTCAGGAACATTTTTGGGAACCCAGAAGATCATACACTTTTCATGAGCCTTTTAAGGAACCTGAAAAAGTTTTAATGATGGACTTACAGTATGTCCATTGGAGGTATTTTTCCAAGAATTGGTTAACCTTAGACTCATTTCTACTGGAGGAACCATCTAGAAATATTGAGAGTCAGCCATGGTTTCCTGTCAAGGCTGCCAGGTTCTAAATCATACAGCAACATAATACAGGAACCCTGAGAGATTTATGCTCATTTCTACTGGAAAACCCTTTTTGGTAACTGAAGGTTCAGTTCAAGTATATGTTTGTTTTCATAAACCCATGAATTATGTAGGAATTTTACTGGAATGACTCTGGAGAATTACGTAGAGAATTAAGTTCTCTAGGTGACTGAAAAGGTTCCTGAAAAGAAATGCGCCTAATAGTGTAGCAAATCTTATCATGGTTGCATCCCAGCATACATATTACTGTACTGAATGGTATGACAATACAGTATGCCACTAATGCTAGGATATCGTCGCTGTCAGGCGGAATCCTCGTATCTCCAAAACCGTTACTTTTCAGGAAATTAAAAAAACGCCGTACCTGCATCTGCAGTGCACAGGGTTTAGTCCGCGTTGCAGTGGATTGTCTTGCGCTAAATTCCTGTCCTCAGACGAGCACCAGAACTAGCGGGGGTCAAGATTTTTTTTCTTTGAGCCCAGTGTTTTGAAGACATTTACCTCAGAAGACGTGTTGATTCGTTGTGACTCTTCTTGAGGAGAAATATGCCGTGAAGCTCTCCCACGGAGTGAGGAAGAGGTGGACAGTTGAAGTGTCCAATGGAGTTATGAGATTTGCGCTCAAGCTATTTTCAAGACTTTAGATTGGTTAATAACTTGTAAAAATAACAGACCCACGTGGGGACGGACCAATAGCATCGATATGTGGAAAAATATGAAATTGACCAAATTTGGACATACGAGGTTTCCGCCCGACAGCGACGATATACTGTAGGAGCCCAAGAACTTCTCCAGAGCTTTGTTCAGCTGTACGGCAGGGAGGTTGAAAGACCCTCAAAACACACCTGGATGTTTTGAATTGATTTTAACTAAAATACAAACTCAAAAAAAAATTAAATCACTGTGTTGCACAACCATAACATGGTCCATTCATCAACAAAGCCCTGTATGAGAAGTACATGTGTGCAAAATAAAGGGGGAGACGGAAAATGATCCCAAGCATAATAAATAAGGCCAAAGCAATGCATAAAAGATGAATGGTCTACGGTGGCCAGGTTGAAGTACAGATCTCAGTGTAATCTCAAAATCTGTGTGGCACCGTCTAAGAGTGTCATCCAAGCAACCTGAAGCACATAAAGACTGGGTGAGAAAAAATAATTCAGTGTTAAACGATGATAAGAAAAGCTCTTAAATGTTATTGCAGCAAAAGGTGGTTCTACCAAGCACTAGTCTGAAGGGGTTGAATATTTACGCAAGCAGCATTTTTCATTTTTGAATTTATTTGAAAGATCTGGTGACACATATTGAACTTTAGGGTCCTACATCAACATCAGACTTATTTCCACTAGAGGAACCCTTTCAGGAACCTTTTCCAGAAATGTGTTAACTTTGGGGACATTTCTACTGAAAGAACCCAGGAGGTATTCCTGGAGAAGTCTGAGGTATTGAACATCTCAACCTGTGCTGATTTGGGCTTGAGGTTTATTAAACAGGAGGCTAGAAGCTTCCACGACTTTGTAGCTTAGTTTAAGGTTTGTTGTGTGATCTGAAAAAAAAAAAAAAAAAAAATTCTTTTCACTTTTTAATGCTTTGGTGACTGTCTGTGGTCTTAGAAGAATATGGTGCAGAAAAGTATATAAATATAATCATTCCAGACAGATATTAGATCATTTGGACAGGATGATAAAGAACATGGTATTTTAAACACGCTCATGCTTACGTCTGTCCGCATCTCCACCCAGGTGTCTCGGGCTAAATTTAACCAGATTAATGAGGAAGCATATTTCTCTTCTCAGCAATAACAGTAGAGAGACTTTAACCCTCGAGACCCCCATGAGGAAGCTCTCTAGAGAGAACTGGACATCTAGAGGACAGAATAATTTCTGATTACGACAAGCCGTCGTTCTATCTGTGCCCGAGAGAGAGACAATGGGATCTACGGTGAAGTGAAGTGGCGTTTTTAATCAGTATTAACTGATCCATGACACAAGCAGCAGGGATGCAGATGCAGTCACTCGTCGCTTGTTCAGAGTTTAATCAACTTGCACCAAAGTACTGTTTATTGACCTGAGCTGTTTCATTTGGAAAGGCTTCAGTGTATTGTGTGTGTGTGTGTGTGTGTGTGTGTGTGTGTGTGAAAGTGAGTGAGTGTGTGCGCTGACCTCCATAACTGGCCAGGTTCTCAGTTTACCATCTTATACACCATCTTATCATGCTTCTCCAGTTCCAACCCACTGCATGGTATCACAGTCGTGTGTTTATTTAATAATTAGATCGAATGTTTTAGAGCGATTCTGGAGTTTCTGTAGAGAGACATTTCTATAACATGCTCAGAAGAAGACTCGACGGTCAGAGCATTGTATCTCTTAGCACGATGCTGCCAACACCATGCTTCATCGGTAATTAACCCCGACCTATTCTACTGTTTTCACAGCAATGTGGGTGAATATTTATGCAATATTATGGGCTGTTTTGGGTTCATAACATAATCCTGTTTTAGTTCACAGTGTTGAATATTTCTGCAAGGCACTGTATAGTGAATAGTGTATACAAATGCACAGTGTAGCACATTGTTAAGGGAAAACACTTTGTGTACCATCTAGTGGGAGCTAACGCAGCAGGAAGAATGAGTGGTATTGTGGTGTTGCTCGTACGTTAGAATAAATAAACTCTACTCGGCCTAAGTGAAGCGCTCTTCCTACCTGATGTTACTCGGTTCTGCATCATAGCCGGCTATCGCAAGCTACAAAATGACTGTACAATCGTCCTGCACGCTTCAGAGTTTTTATTAGCTCAGATAGATGACCGGCCTGGCTTAGTGCTTAGCACGTTCGCTTCACACCTCCAGGGTTGGGGGTTCAATTCCCGCCTTCACCTTGTGTGTGTGGAGTTTGCATGTTCTCCCTGTGCCTCGGGGGTTTCCTCCGGGTACTCCGGTTTCCTCCCCCGGTCCAAAGACATGCATGGTAGGTTTATTGGCATCTCTGGAAAATTGTCCGTAGTGTGTGAGTGTGTGAGTGAATGAGAGTGTGTGTGTGTGCCCTGTGATGGGTTGGCACTCCGTCCAGGGTGTATCCTGCCTTGATGCCCGATGACGCCTGAGATAGGCACAGGCTCCCCGTGACCCGAGGTAGTTCGGATAAGTGGTAGAAAATGAGTGAGAGTGAGTGAGTGAGAAGACAGGCCTCTGTCAGTATAAATAGTGTTGGGACGTGAAGCTGATGTCAGCTTCCATGGTTATTTCAGGACACACTTCTCAAGCTAACCAGCATTTAACAGAGGACAAATACACATTAGTTACCGAAAGCTCAAATTTGTGTCTCCGGTTCAAAGCTCTGTAACCAAGCAGATCAGCTTAATGCATGGGAATTTCTGGGCCTGAATAGTAAGAATAATCAATCATCATAAAAAGTCATGGCACAGCAATAAAAGCAATAGCAGCACGTAAAAAAGCAAAGGGTTTACGCAAAGGCTTTCTGACATTTTTTGGACATATGGCAGGCTTCAAAGCCAAAGCGTAAGAGAAACACCAGAAAGCTCATCCAGATCCAAGTCAGGCACACTTCCAGGTCACGACAAATACTTAAAGCCAGGAGCGTAATTCAGCTACTCAATCAGTTATGGGCTTTTCTGCCATTTTAATTAGGCTTTACATATCTTAACTAGGCAGGCGTTAATCATATAATCACAATATTCAATGCTTACAACACAATGTTAACATGACTGGAGGTTAAAACTGTTATATTATAATACTGTTATAATATCATTTATTCTGATAAAAGGTTACTTGGTGTTGCAGTATGCCTCATGACAGCCAATTAATTATTAATTATCCATTATGCCGCATTATGGAGCACACATTATTTTCTAATAATAAAAAAAACTTAACCCAGTAGACGGCTTTACAGCTTTATCTCTGTTGAGACCGACACTTGAGGCACCAAATGAACTTTTATTTTATATGTTAGAATACAGCGATGCTGTAGACCCTGTGAACCAGCTGTTAATACAGAAACCATACTGTTATGTTACTGTAACATACTGTACTGTTAGAACGAGGGCATTAATAACATAAGAGATCCTCAGCTCTGTGCTATAGGTGGAAATAATGAACCGATCATTTTGGCGCCATCTGCTGGTCAAGGCTGGTACATCAACTTTAGACAGATAAACACAATGAACTGATCTTCATCGTTCAAGCTAGTCATAAATGTTTTTGTTATTTTTATGTAAACTTATACCTTATATATTTTGAAAAATCTGATCGACCAAATATAGCTTTTTTTTAAAAAAAAATTTAAGTCTATAGAGTTTCAAGAGCATCACGATTCAACTGCAAAGCGGTTCATGCGAAGTGACGACGCAATAACGAACAATCGTCAGTCATCGTTGCTCATCGTCAGAAACAGAAGTTGATCATTCTGGCTGAAAGTCACACTTTTTCAGGCTCCCTTCACATATTTTAAAGCAGATTTAGCCCCTGGCGGTGATATTACCCACATCATTTCCAGGCCACTGCAGGAGCTCTGACTTTCTGACTGAAGCTGAATGCTAGCATGTGACTGATGTGGTGTTTTTAAGAGCAGATGGAAAACGACTTGTATTTATTAACCATCAACACTGTGGACATTATTCCATTTTGAATTCATACAGAGCAACATATAAGAAGAGAAAACGGAGACTTGACAGATTGCATTGCTGTCAGACTTACAAACTGTCTTCGCAGCTTTTACGCTAGAAGACATCAAGCTAACGGTGCATAAAGTCACGAGCTAACCAACTGTAGATGTGTGAAAAGGTTGTGTTTTGCCCGTCTGATATTGATATCGGTGAAAGAAATTTGAAACAGCTGAATAATTTTTAAAAAATATATCAGCAGCTGAGTAACAAACTCGTTAACATTTTATAATACGTACGTCTGATGTCTGAAAACAGAATGTAGCGTGTGAGAAAAGCGCACAAAGATAGAGGACAAGTAAACAAAAAACAAACAAACATGGACAAAACGAAATGCTGTTTTTGTGTGTGAGAAAATATGAAGAGATTAATGACTGTGATAATTACAGTGTTTGGGTTTCACATGAATTTAAAAAACACAAGCAGCTCAAAAGCTACAAACCGTCAGGTAAATTAGCCGAAAATTAGCTACCACAGAGCGTCAGCTTGTTCAGTACCTCAGTGTTATTCAGCATCACTTCAAATTCAGATTTACATTATACCATTTCGAGCTTTTACATTATTCCTCCATTTTGTCTTTGCGCTAAGCTAACAAGCACGTCTTGACAGGAACGATGAGGTGCCTCAGCGCGAGGGGTGAACAGCAGGAGGAGCGCATGGTAAACATCCTCCCGACTCTGTGATTATCCAAAATTGGATTTTTAACGGCTCGTTCGAGCACGGTGCAGGAAACGCGTGCTTGTTTGCATTGCTAATGTCATTTCCATGCCAGGAGAGCTCTCGCGCTCAGCGCTTCCTCACGAGGGGCACGTTATCTCGCAGGCGCGCGAGAGGCTTCCGAATGAACTCTGGGAAGCGTTGCGTGAATGAGACGCAAAATGCTGCATCCTACACTCTTCTATCTCTCACTATTTCTAAGCATTTAAGGAGCATCAAGTGGCTTTTAGCTGACGTGATTCTTTTTACGGACATTTTAGAAATCTGAAGGAAAAAAAAAAGAAAGATAGAAAGAAAGAAAGACTAAAAATTAGCAAAAATATTTTAAAGTGAAATGTTATATTATTATGTCGCTTTGTCGAAGCCAACATTCTGTTTTCCTATTTAAGCTTAGACAAAAATTTATCAAGAGTAACTCCTCCTAGGGCTTTCGAGCCACATGCACCAAATTCGGATATGTTGTAGAACCTGGTCTAAAGTTTGTTGCTATTACTTTTCTAAGCGATCCGAGTACCGGTACTTCCGGTACCGGGTCTCAAAGTGGCCTTTTTTCCCATAGACTCCCATATGCCGAGGTTTATAACTCAGCAAGCTTTCGAACTATCTACACCAAACTCGGCCAGCTCCTTTAGGGTGATACTCTGAACAAACTTTTAAATTGGTGTACCGACTGGCCTTCCGGTTGTCCCACAGCCCCGCCCCCAAAATATACAAAATCAAAAAACTTTCTACAACATGGACATGTGACATATCAAAACACTCACAACAATGAGGGGAACTTCCTCACGTGTATTCTGATGAAGTCACGTGACGTCACAATGTCACATGACGTCATGTGATGTCACATGAAAATTAAAAATTAGCACAACATGTACATGTGACATCAAAACACTCAGCCCAATGTGGGGAACTTTCTCAAGCGTATTCGGATGACGTCACATGCTTCCAAAAGTAACACTGACCCTTATGTCCACTCGCCTCCAAAAAGCACCAGCCTTTGCAAATACTTGCATCGTCAAAGCCAACATCAAAGTTTGTCGCGCTAAACTTTACAAATCTAGTTAAAACTTATTTTAGAAAGAAAGTGTTTGGATGGAGTCATTTGCATTCCCAGTACTATACAATCTAATCAAATCTAATCACACACACGTGCATTGGCAATGTGCCACGCGGTGCTCAGGCCAACGCTCAGGCGCTTTTGTACACTTTTCTGGGCATGAGCTTCAGAATCCTGAAGAGGATCTTGTAAGAAAAGTTTGAGTCAGTATTTTATAAACTTCGAACAATAACGTTTTCCCTCACTTCACCTTAAAACTCTGAGACGTTTAAAGACAAAGTGACGATTAAAACGTTACGGTTCGGGGGTGGAGGGGTGGAGTTAGCCAGGAAAGGTAGCTTGCGCTATTTTCCAGCCATTTTGCTCGCAATCAGGTTTGTTTTGTTGTAATGGCAGAGCTGTAGATGAGCCACGGTGGCATTATTCTCTCTTCTTTTTTTCATTCTTTCTTTCTTTCTTTCTTTCTTTCTCAGTAATCCGTCTCTCAGTGAAAAGGCGGTAATGGGGGAAATTGTGCAGAACGTTGGGCCTCTGCAGCGATTATCCTGACTGATAGCAGGATGATATGTCGCTTGTCTGTGAAAGCTCATTGACTCCCTCGCGCCTGGATTTGACACGCCATTTTGCCGTGATCTGTGCCTTCAGATTGAAATCGAAGCCGGAGAATTTTTATCTTTTTTTTTTTTCTTCTCCGAGAACAGATGAGACTGTCAGCACGGGCCAGAGGAATGTTTTTCTCAACGTGTCACCTTTATACTCTGTTATCCAACACTAATGACACCGATGGCGTTTACCTGGCATTGGCTATGAAGGTAGCAATCAAACGAACACATCCAAAAAAAACAAAAAACGTACAAGGGTTGCAAAAAGCCTTAGCTTTGTTTGCATAACAAATAAAATTGGATTAATCTAGCTATCTAGCTACAGCTGTGTGCATCGTATGAAACTGCACGCCTTTATACACTGGATTAATCCGTATTCGGAATAATTTGGGATTAAGCCTGGAACTCTGTCATGCTCTATGCTAATTCTAGAAATGAGTTACACAAAAAAAGGTTTGTCATTGCTGAGCAAAAGAAACTGCACTCTTTCCAGACCATTGCAAGAGCTCTGACTTTCTGACTGAATCTGAATGCTAGCATGTGACTGATGTGGAAACGACTTGTATTTATTAACCATAAACACTGGACATTATTCTATTTTGAATTCATACAGAGGAACATATAAGAAGAGAAAACGGAGACTTGACAGATTGCATTGCTGTCAGACTTACAAACTGTCTGCGCAACTTTTACGCTAGAAGACATTAAGCTAACGGTGCATAAAGTCACGAGCTAACCAACTGTAGATGTGTGAAAAGGTTGTGTTTTGCCCGTCTGATATTGATATCGGTGAAAGAAATTTGAAACAGATGAATAATTTTTAAAAAATATATCAGCAGCTGAGTAACAAACTCGTTGTGAAAAGCGCACAAAGATAGAGGACAAGTAAACAAAAAACAAACAAAAAACATGTTTTTGTGTGTGAGAAAATATGAGGATATTAATGACTGTGATAATTACAGTGTTTGGGTTTCACATGAATTTAAAAAACACAAGCAGCTCAAAAGCTACAAACCGTCAGGTAAATTAGCCGAAAATTAGCTACCACAGAGCGTCAGCTTGTTCAGTACCTCAGTGTTATTCAGCATCGCTTCAAATTCAGATTTACATTATACCATTTATAATATAGCACTCTTCTGGCCACAAGCTTCAAGATCTTAAACACTCAGGCAGTCTAATGCGTCATGTACAGTACACTGGTCACCATGAGCCATTTGATCATGGAATAATGTTTTGAAGTGTGCACCGTAATAACACTATCGGTATATGTTCCTCAAACCTCATACGTTCTTAACTCGTCTTGACCTATATTCTTAAGTGGCATCCTTTTTTCTTCTCTGCCACACAATAGACAACTGGAGTTTCTCTCTAGAAGCCACTCGATGATGTAACACGGTGCAAAATATTTGCTTGTGAGCTCTAAATGGCCATATATATAAATATTATATATATATATATATATATATATATATATATATATATATATATGTATTTGAGCGTTTGATGTGTCCCTGAGAAGTGAAACGTTTGATGTGCGAGATCTGAGACCCGAAGACGGTTTTGCTGACGGACTCGGACGAGTTTTTCAAGAAGATGGATTTCAAAGCTTAGGGAACTTTTTGAAAACACGGGCCTTTGCGTAGTGAATATATCGACGCTGTCGGGCGGAATCCTCGTATCTCCAAAACCGATATTTTTCAGGAAATTAAAAAAACGGCGTACCTTATCTGCAGTGCACAGGGTTTAGTCCGCGTTGCAGTGGATTGTCTTGCGCTAAATTCCTGTCCTCAGACGAGCACCAGAACTAGCGGGGGTCAGGATTTTTTTTCTTTGAGCCCAGTGTTTTGAAGACATTTACCTCAGAAGACGTATTGATTTGTTGCGACTCTTCTTGAGGAGAAATATGCTGTGAAGCTCTCCTGCGGAATGAGGAAGAGGTGGACAGTTGAAGTGTCCAATGGAGTTATGAGATTTGCGCTCAAGCTATTTTCAAGACTTTAGATTGGTTAATAACTTGTAAAAATAACAGACCCACGTGGGGACTGACCAATAGCATCGATATGTGAAAAAATATGAAACTGACCAAATTTGGACATATGAGGTTTCCGCCCGACAGCGACAATATTCTGAAGTGAGAAGGGGGTTAATGGAGGAGCACCGGAGGTCAGTCAGACGGAGCATTGTGCACAAAACTGACTCTTCTTAACATCGTTATTTCTTCTCGGTTGAATTTTGATTTTGAAGGTTTGATAGCTGAAACGAGGGATCAATGTTACCTTGGTTACCCAGAATGCACTGCGACGTGATAAGAATGGCTGGACAAGGCCAATAAAGCACCTGATAGTGTAAATGTGATGTGTTCATTTTGGGTTTTATAATAACTTCATGTGTTGTATCTGGTGCTGGACCTGAAGTGACTTAAAACTTTTGCATTCAGCTCATTTTATAGCCTCGCTGTTACTTACACCTGATCTTATTCCCTGCTGCAGAAGAAGTGGGTGCTAGCGAGCAGCCTGGTGTTGGCCGTGTCTCTCTTCGTGGTGTTGGTGAATTACTTGGAGAAGCCGTACTTACAGCCGATCCTGCAAAAAGGCTTCAGATACACGTGGATAACATCATGGCAAAGAAAAGTGGCACGTCAACATCCGGGCTACGTCAGCGTGCCCAAAAGGGAGGTGAGAACATTAGCATATACAGTATAACCTGTATATTTGTTAAGAATTCTATTTGTTATATTGTTAATTAATGAAGAGTTAAGTTCTGAAGATTTGAAGTAAACAGTAGCTTAAATACCTTTAACAGGGCTTTCCTGAGGTTTCCTGTCAGAAATGTTCTCACTAGCTAGAACGTGAACGTGGCGTAATCCAACGGTGGTGACGGCTACCATAAATCTGTCCATTCGTTAAAGACACGCCCAATCGGATCTGCTCTCAAAGACACACAGACCGAAGGACGGACGTCTTGCGAGGAATATCGTTTGTAGACAGATTTTATTGTCTAGTCTGGATGGACACAAGAAAAGCTGCAGCATGTTGTTTTGTCTCACTTGACAATAGATTAGTTTTTGCTGTGAAAACCCGCTCACTTGCCCAGACAGGATTACGAGCCCCTTCCACTGACACGACACCGTTAATATTGTGTTTCGCTCATTTCTATGGCTAAGGTTTTTTTTTTTCTTCTGCTTCTCATATTCCTAACAACATGCCCGGTTGTGTTCCTCGTCCGTCCATTAAATTATTCACATAAAAACATTAACAAGAACGGCTCCTTGCCCTCGTCTCTGCGTGGAGAGCTGCCAAGGTCACCAGGGAGATTATCTGAGACACATTTGTGATTCATAGCAGCATCAGGGAACAACGGTAATGCCCTTTAACTGTGCTTCAGAGACTTAGCACTAGAGTTAGCAAGCTTTTAGTTACCCCAGGACTAAAAAGAGCAGTCGAAACCTTTTTTTTTTTTTTTTTAAACCCTTTTTACGCTCAACTTCCGCAACCTAGCAGTCTGACCATTTTTTTTTGGAGACGTTCAGATGGTTTATCCTCGTCGGGGTATTTGCATCATTACCTAGTAGTCCTGGGTTTTAATTAGTCTTTGTATCCTTTGGTTTTGTTTTTCTGTGTTGTCAAAGGATTTAAATCGAATCATTGTTTTGTCGATTTGTTGTTCTGTCGATTTTACCTGTCTCTCAGAATTGAAGCCTGGTCTCTAAGGACTGAAAATAACTCCCAGGGTGCATCGCTAAGATTGCTGCTGAGTGGCCAGACTTTACTAGAAGGATATCAGTAATATTGCAGGAATAGCAGCGTTTAATTACATCCTCCGAGTTGGCACAGAAACACTTGTCTCCCAAACCGTATGCTACTATACTAAACATTATTTCGGCTTAGCATCGGCGTCGTTACTATTTAGGTACAGTGCTTATAGGGGGTTGTGATTTGGTCTTGAATTCGCACTCGGTCTCTCTATCTCTCTTTCTCTCTTCCTCGAATAAAACATAAAAACGAGGTGAACTACGAATCCAAAAACCGTCCCATTCTCACCGCCTCCCATCACATTTCGATGTCATTGTGTAGCGCATCATCTACCTGTCACAGTAAATTGTCTACGCTACACCGAACCCAGATCGAGAGACGAAGGTGTCGGCTGCAGAGTCTCACAGGTCACCGCACGGTGAAAAAAAAACCCCCAAAAAACATTCATCACTCTTAAATGATGTCCAATCGAGCGATTCAGGCTTCCGTCACAAACAGACGCGTCTCCGACAGCTTCTCTGCTTACTCCAAACACATGCGGTGCTTAAAGAAATGAAAGAAATTTCAGTTAGTTTTATAGAAAATAAGTAGTTTGATTACACACCAAGGTGATCATTTAACCACACGTGGGTTCCAGGTCCTAACAGGTTCCTGTGATGTTATTTACTGAGGAGTTTTGTAGAAATGATGATAATGGTGTTTGGAACATCAAATGGCTTTGAAGTCTCCACAGTGCCAGTGGCGTTTATGGAAATAAGCGCCTCAGAGGCAAAGGTTTACAGGTCGAATGTAATCAGCGCACACTAAAGAGCGAACCTCATTTTGTTCGATTTCTGTCAGCACTGGAAACGCACTGCAGCACTAGTCCCTCCGTCCCCTCATCACGGCTTGTCTCTGAGGCTTCGAGACTGGATGGAAAGATTGACTTTTTCTGACTTTAGACGCAGATCATTTTCCTTATCGTGAGGTCATGTTTAAAGAGATAATGGCTAATGTTTAATAAATTAGATAACGGTTATTAGAAGTGGCTCTGGAAGGTAGTGTAAGTTCTACAGCCTGACTAGAATAACACATAATAAACCAGTTCTTAACACCAAGCCTGTTCAGGGTGACGCCTCGGTCTCCAGGGTGGCTTTGTGTCTCGTCTCGTCTCGTCTCGTCTGTGCTTCAGCTGTGCTCTGGAGCGATCAGGTGCGTCGGCTCGTGAGCTCATCTGGGAGATGGAGGAGTTTGGTGTAGCACTTTTGTAGAAGCATCTCCGCATCGATCTGAGCGGCTTTGATCAGTGCCAGAGACGAAGCCGGCAGGTCTCATTAGCGATTCCCTCCAAGCTTTTCCATTACCGAGTGACTTCTGTGCTCATCTTTAGCGCCAGAGCACCGAGGGTCGATGACAATGTTATGATGGAATTGGCTGATATTACTGTATATAATATCATGACTGCTGTAGAACACGTTTTGGACTTTAAGAAGAACCATGGAATCCTGTGCACCTGTAAGCGGTTGTGCGACGTGTCACGAAATGCCGTCCTGCTCATCACCGATGTAAACAGTGGTTGTTTGGTTACTGTAGGCTAATTCCTGTCAGCTCGAACATCAGACACTTGCTTCCTCTCTGCCCGACTGCTGCTCACTGGATATGTTTGTTGTTGTTGTTTTTGTTTACAAAATTCAGTGTAAAACTCTAGAGCGTAATTTTACCGTAGGTCACGAACAGTAATCGTCGTGCGTTGATGCTACATTACTATACGGACGCGGATTTAAAAGGACACAAGATTTCTTCCTCAGCCAATAATTTCACTTACATGTTAGACCGAGGTATAAAAGCACAGCACATCGCACTACTCACCCCGAAGCTGGTAAACACTTGAAATGCACATGTGATACAACTCTCGGTTCTGGAGGGCTTATAAAACAGGAGCGAAGGCAGTGAAGGAGGTCAGCGTGCGCTTTGCTGTCGGAATTTTGTACATCGAAAACTGTTCATTCATCTGGTTTTATTTATTTATATTTCTGCCCTGTTTCTTGTTGTTGTTGCAGGTCTATTATTTTCATTTACAAGAGTTTTACCAGGACCTACTTAATTATCAGCTTCCCGGGTTTCATTATTTCAGTCCTTCGTTTCTTTACGAAGTCTTTACAACTTTTTTTTGACGGCTCTCCGGATTAGCATTTGGCTCCGGTTTAACCATCGCTGACCTTTTGATCCGTCTGTGGATTAAACAGTCGAGGTTCACGTCTTCAGGACTGCATGAAATCCAGTCCAAAACAATTAAGACAAAATTAAGACTAGACAAAAGTAATGGCACCCCTGGTAAACTTCCACAGTACAAACACCGACTAGATATTTCACTAGAAACATATTTAATGTGTTGAATTCAAAGCGCTAAAAGACTCAAAGCTTCAGCACTGACATTTGGTTGGAAAATGAATATATACACAGATTTCTTTAAACTCTTCAAATGGCTCTGTGTTCATTTTAACTGAAGGTCAAATCTACAGGAAGCTTTCAGTAACTGAGGAATAGTTCTCTCTATAAGTAAAATCCTTCGTGTGTCGTCCCGCATGCCGTCCAATCAAATTTGTTTTTGCATCTTAATATATTCCTGTATAATTTACAACATCCGAGACCAATCCAACCAGTCTGGGAGATGTTTTAATGTCAGCTCAGATGTGAGCGTATGGAAGTCTCAGGGATGATGTAGATGATGTAGATGATGCGGCTTTTGGCAGAGCCGGTCGATCGATCATGCGCGGCGAGCTGTGAAGATTGGACTCGGGCTCAGGCTCGGGCTGGGAGACGCCGTGTGCACCAGGCACCAGAGAGCAGCATCTCTAGACTGACTGTCTGCCTCCACTAAGAGGCTGAGAAAATACAATAGGACCACGTGAGAGCTCTTGGAAAGCAGCGTCGCTCTGGAGGAAACTCAGAAATCTTTCATATTTTACTATCGTTCCGTCTAAAATAAGATCGTCAGTCGGATACGAAACACAATTACATTAGAGATAACAATTTCGACGTGATTTATACTTACGCTAAGTGCTTTCTAGGATTAGCAATCTTAGTACAATTTTCTTTTTAAATGTTCTCTTTGACTTGTTTAAATACTTTGGACCAAAAACTAAACACTCAGCGGCTCCGTCACCCAGCAACGACGAGCCCTAATTTAAAGGGAGGGACCCGTCCAATAGCAATCAGCACTTGTGCCCTACTTCAGCAGCCTAAATGGAGAGAGCGGAGTGACGGATACGGCGCTCTGACTCGGCTGATGGCTGGCGGAGGCTCAGTTGGCACGGTGTTTTTGTTGGCGCTCTGCTTTGCTCTCGCTGCTTCATCATCTGCTTGGACAAGTGCACTTTCACACCGAGGCTTTCTTACGCTAGGGTGAAGCTGTCGGTACATTTAATCACGATTCACTCAAAATACTGTTTTCACTGCACACCCAGTGAGCACAGAAACAGAGCATCATTACCTGTAGAACATTAACATTACACGCTTCAGGATCCCATAGTGAACTGTCTACACTTCCTGTTACACATTTGTCTGTCTGTCTGTCTGTCTGTCTGTCTGTCTCTTACACTCTCTGCCTGTCTGTCTGTCTCTTACACCCTCTGTCTGTCTGTCTGTCTCTTACATCCTCTGTCTGTCTGTCTGTCTGTCTGTCTGTCTCTTACACCCTCTTTCTGTCTGTCTGTCTCTCTGTCTCTTACACTCTCTGTCTGTCTGTCTGTCTGTCTGTCTCTCTGTCTCTTACACTCTCTGTCTGTCTGTCTGCCTGTCTGTCTGTCTCTTACACCCTCTGTCTGTCTGTCTGTCTGTCTCTTACACCCTCTGCCTGTCTGTCTGTCTGTCTCTCTGTCTCTTACACTCTCTGTCTGTCTGCCTGTCTGTCTGTCTCTTACACCCTCTGTCTGTCTGTCTGTCTCTTACATCCTCTGTCTGTCTGTCTGTCTGTCTGTCTCTTACACCCTCTGTCTGTCTGTCTGTCTGTCTCTTACACCCTCTGTCTGTCTGTCTGTCTGTCTGTCTGTCTGTCTCTTACACCCTCTGTCTGTCTGTCTGTCTCTCTGTCTCTTACACTCTCTGTCTGTCTGTCTGCCTGTCTGTCTGTTTCTTACACCCTCTGTCTGTCTGCCTGTCTGTCTGTCTCTTACACCCTCTGCCTGTCTGTCTGTCTGTCTCTTACACCCTCTGTCTGTCTGTCTGTCTGTCTGTCTCTTACACCCTCTGTCTGTCTGTCACTCTCTCTGTCTATTTTACATGTTGTCTGTCTGTCTGTCTCTCATTCCTTCTGACTGTCTCTCACTCACTTGATCTCTTTCTCTTTCTTTGTCTTTCTTACACATTCTCTCTCTCTCTCTCTCTCTCTCTCTCTCTCTCTCTCTCTCTGTCCCTCCATATCTCTGCCTATCTCTCTCTCTCTGTCCGTAGCCGCTGAAGCTGAGCTGTGATGTGTGCAGCGTGGTGTCAAGCTCGGGGCAGATTCTGGGTCGTGGTGCGGGCACCGAGATCGATGGGGCTGCATGCGTTTGGCGGATGAACAACGCTCCGACGCTACGGTATGAGAAGGATGTGGGTAACCGCACAAACCTGCGTGTGGTCTCGCACACCAGCGTGCCTCTGCTGCTGCACAAACCACAGCACTTCTTTGGCCCGGCGTCTAACGGCACCGTGTACGTGGTGTGGGGGCCGCGGCGCAACATGAGTCCAGACGGAAACGGCCTCATCTACAACATGCTGAGACGCGCCGCAGACGACTTCCCCAAAGCTCGCATCTATGTCACCACTGACGAGCGCATGGACTACTGCGACAAGGTGTTCAAGAAGGAGACGGGCCGGGACAGGTAAGAGAGCGAGAGACAGAGATATGTGTGTATAGACACAGCATGATTTCAAAAGCATCTGTACAGTTGAGTGCAAATGTTTGTGCACCCATTTCCTGTCTTTGGAGCACAGTTTCCTTAAATTCTGCATTTTGGAACAGCAGAGAAACATCGTGCTGAAAGAGTTCAGTAAGTTTCTCTGTCATCTCTGATCTATAAAGCAATTTCGTGTGCACATCGTTTCTATAGCAACAGCTCCTTCCCAGAAGTAATCTGATTTCGTTACTTAACAAAGACATTAACATTTATGGAAAGAGAATAACGTTTTACAGGACAGAGAATTACACCTTGTGGTTCCTCGGTAAATTCCGTCGTACCGTATTAATGAATCGAAAGAAATCCTTGACTTAATAATTGATAATTGAGCAGCATGTAGCACGCAAAAAAAAGTGTGCGTGTGTGTGTGTGTGTGTGTGTGTGTGAGCCGACATGGCCAGGAGCAGATGTGTGTCTGATATTGACAATAAATCAGTTGTAATAGAGCAGCTTGGTGCGTCGGGGAACATTTGGTAGCAAAGCTTCGGCTTTGGATCACATTTTAGAAGCAAAGGAGACTTAAAGCCGTCATCTGTGACGGGAACGTACAGCGAGGAGACATCGGCTGAGAAAACGGTTTTGGTTTCACCTGATATAATGGCTGAGCTGACTGGGTTAGGAGTAAATCTCATCAAGATGGTTGTTTGTTTGGCAAGCCGGGTTTCAGTTTCATACCAAACACACGTAGCGGGAAAGATCAAGCGATCCAGACTCTAAAACCATACGCAATCTGCACTGAACCCTGACTCTGACTCAACCCCACTGAACATCTTTGAAATAAACTGCACCCCAACACCATGCTGTGTCTGACCTCACTAATGCTCTCGTAGCTGAATGAATACAAATCCCCAAAGCCACAATCCAACATCTAATGGAGATGGAAAGCTTCCCAGACCATAAGAATGGAGAGTATTATAACAGCAACTAGAATTAAATCAATCAGGGGTGCACATACTTTTTCCTATACAGCGTAGATGTACAGGTGAATTATATGATCGAGGTTATAGAGTACATTATAAATAAGCATGAGCCAAGACTAGATCCCTGAGGAATTCCTGTTTTTTTTTTTTTTTTAATCCACTTCATAGCTGATCAAAGTTTTGAGTGACTTGTCAAAACTAAGATAGACTATCGAGCATACGGTAGAATATCCATTTCCGTCTGGCAAGCTGTATGCGATCCATCAGCGTTGATCTGCGGGGGCAGAGTGTAAGAGACAGCCCATTAGTCTTGGTGTCAGACGTCCATATTCTCATTTGGAGTGGTGGTGTTATGGATATGTGCGATGACAGGACTAACAAAGCGGCTGATGAACGGATCTCCTCCGGCTCGGCTGCCTGGTTCGGGACGCCATTTTGTTCTGAAACGTGATTAAATTTTATGGCAAAACAAGCACCTCATCTATAGGAGCGGTGAACTAACACTCAGGTGGTTCAGATGCCTCCAGCGAGTCGGCGTTGGTTACGTACCGAAACCAAGAGAGCAGACGTATACAAAACAAATGATGCCACATCAGGTTCATAAAAACATTGTGATAAGTTATTGTGGGTTATCAAATTCTTTATGTAATCAAATTCTGAAAAACTGATCTTGAGCCAGGCTTCGTATCCTAAAGCTAGCTGCTTGGTTTTAAATAAAAACGCATCTTCAGTTTTGTGGGTACATTAAAAAACTTTATTTTAAAAGGATGTTTCTCGTATCACACAGTTTCTTGTATAAATGCACAGGTTGCTCATTTGTTTTCTGGTATTTTTAGCTTTCGCACTTGTGTAAGCAGGAGGTGGAACACGTCTGAGAGACATCCATCTTCTCTCTCATACAATTTTTCTTTTGCCTCTTTTTTCCTGCACAGCTGTTGCTCAAATTTCAAACCCTTTTGTAAGCCTTCGGTTCTTTTACTGTATATATCCCGTTCCCCCCGTCGTCGGATGCGTACCGCCGGTTTAATAAGTCAAGAATCTCCTGATGTGTTGATTGGCAAAAAAACTGTAGAAATGATGCTCGATGTTACAGGCTGGGAAATGATTGGCATGTCTGTTTAGTCATGTGACATGTCATTTAGCATCCTCTATGCAAGATGAATTGCCGTGATGCTGACCGCGTCTGACCTAAGACTTGACCCGATTCGACTAATCAGAAATTTTCTCAAGGATTTTACCATCTGACTGACCTCGCTAAATGTCAATATGCTGTTGCTAGCTGCCGCCTCATTAACACGTGGTTTGCGCCTTGCCTCGGTCTACCTGGTCATGCAAAATTCATAGGACTGTTAATGAGTCCACTAACCCAACTCAGATTATGTGAATTCATCTGGTTTGGTTTCTCAGCTTCTTCTTCCTTCCATCCTTCCTTTCTCTCGACCTGCCTCTTGCTTGCTCTTACTCATATCTGGCACTATTTCAGTATTCCCAATGTATACAGAGTGTCTCTGCGCTTGTCACCGCGAACAGATCCTTACACAGGAGGTTTTGTTAGCAGAAATGCAGCATATATAGTTGTTCGCTGTCTGCTGCAAGCCTGTGTGTGTGTGTGTGTGTGTGTGGGCAGTATGGGTAACTGTGTGTAGATAACATTGGACAGCACTCTTAAATCACGCTCACATTACCATGTGGCTACACGAGGACTTTTGACCCGCCGGACCCCACAATGCAGTAACTCACTACAGATATCGTAAGTGTTGCCCTAGAGCTCGTTTTCTGCTAAACGTTTTTATTTTTTTCTGTAAAGACTTTTTCGAGCTTAATCGTTGTCACGTTACAAATATGAATTAAAGGAGTTCACGTGAGAGTAACTCCATTCTAGACTGTACATTAGATGTAAAATCGTTTGTTACGTAATCAGGAGCTGGCAACTTGGCAGCTTTTCCAATCTCAGATGATATAAAATGTGTTGTTGTGCGGTTCAACAGAGCTACATACTGTATAAGTCATGAGGAACCTTGTGAAGAACCCTGGTGAAGAAACCAGGTCAGAGTTATTGTCCCTGCTGTGGTTGTGGTTAATGGTTTAAGATAAAGTGGGAAATGGTAGTTAGATTTAGAATGAAGATTAGGATTAGATCAGGGATTAGAGTTAGGGTTATGTGTTAAAAGTGAGTTGGGTTTGTGAGCCTGGTTGGAATTTGGGTGGGACTCGTGGTTGGTCTAGGGGCTTAAGGGTTGAGGTTGGTGTTTGGGGTTAGGGTTAGGGTTATGTTGTTCAGAGATTTGCTGTAGAATTTGGAATAAACATTTTGGTTAGGGTTAGGGGTTAGGGTTATGGGTTATGGGTTAGGGTTATGGGTTAGGGTTCATAACTAGGATTAAAGTCACTTGTTAAAAGCGCATAATAAATAAAATGTAATAGAATTAAGTACCGTTATGGTTAATGATTAGGATTGATGTGGAAGTTAGGGTTGAACTAGCAGGTTCAAATGAGATTAAGGTTATGGTTAAAGTTATGGTTTAAGTAGGGTTTAGGGTTGGAATTTGGGGTTTATGCAGGAAGGTTTATAGGGGTTACAGGAAGGTGGTAGTTCAGAGGTTATGATTTATATATGAGATAAATGTAAATTGCTTTGGGTAAGGGCATCTGCCTAATGCCCTAAATGTAAATGGTTAGTAAGGCATTCAGCTTTGGGAGACTGGATTAGATTTGCAGTTGGAGTGGGGGATTAGGCTTTAGAACAGAGACACGATCTGGATAAGTTAGAGTGGGGGGTTAAGTTTTGGGATAGAGACATGATTTAGTTTAAAATCAGAGTCGGGGTTTTAGGCTTTAGGATGAGACAAGATTAAGTTTAAAGGTGCGGTGCACGTTGTTTGAGAAACGCTTCAAAAAAGTTAGTCGGGCCGACAAACAAAACAAACGTGTAGCCAATGAGCAGAAAGGGGAGTGTCTTGTCAATATGCGGCAGAGAGAGGGTTCAGTGCGCATGTGTGACATTAGCCGAAAGCGATTGAAACATTGACATGGAGGATAAAAACGAAAAGTAAAAAAAAAGGCTTACGATAAGGCAAGAAGCAGGAACCGTGTTAATATAGGATCAGCTTTCCAGCGCTGGAGAGAACTGAACGTCGTCTTCCGTGTGAAACGGAGCTAAACCTTTCACGGTACAACACACAGTACTACAAAAACACATTTGTATCACCATAGTGTTACTCATTGTGTTCATTTATTAATAAAAATATCCCCTCGGCCAGCCGCCCCAGCAGGTTCCGCCCATAATAGTTGCCTGGGTTATGTATGTATGTATGAGGCGGAGCTATCAACACAGGGGTGACACCTATTTGTGTTAGGGGCGTGTTTGTTTTGGTGATTTCAAATGTCAACATTCTGTCAACAAACATCGTGCACCGCACCTTTAAAGTTGGAATGGGGGTCAATTTTGGGACAGAGACAGAACGAGGTTTAAAGTTGATATACTTTAGATTAGGCGAGTAGAACACAAAATAAACTACCGTGCAAACCAATCCTCGTAAGAGATCTGCAGAAGTGATCCGAACCGTAATGTAAGAGGACATTTAGGATGTTACACTCTTACTGCTTTTAGACAGTGATGTTTGGGACTCCTTTTATCTTTCAGCCTAATCGAGTCAGGCCAATTTCCTTCCCACTGTGCTGAAGAGTGCACCTGCATGTCATATAATATAACATGACAAATGTAATTAGGGCATAATTAGATCAGCTGACTGTTTGTCTGGAATTAATCTGGCTAAATACACACACAGAGCAGCATTAGAGGGCAGCTGAAAAGAAGACGGCACAACAAACAGGCCACGTTGAGGCTACAAACCCACTCAGTCCTAATGGATTCTCTCGCTCGTCCTCTCATCCATTCAGTGTGAGTCTTAGTTATTATAATTATGTCCGGACATCAAATAAACAGTCTATCGGTTTATTAGCTTATATCTGTTGTGTAACTTTATTAATATACAATTATGTGTTGTTGGAGAGGGTTTAGAGCTGTTATACAAGCTAGATTTGGTGTATTAGGGTTAGACTTAGGGTTGGGCTTGGACTTAGGGCTAGACTTAGAGTTTTAAGACCTCATTCTCTCATTCATTCATTCATTCATCTTCTACCGCTCATCCGAACTACCTCGGGTCACGGGGAGCCTGTGCCTATCTCAGGCGTCATCGGGCATCAAGGCAGGATACACCCTGGACGGAGTGCCAACCTATCACAGGGCACACACACACACACACTCTCATTCACTCACACACTACGGGCAATTTTCCAGAGATGCCAATCAACCTACCATGCATGTCTTTGGACCGGGGGAGGAAACCGGAGTACCCGGAGGAAACCCCCGAGGCACGGGGAGAACATGCAAACTCCACACACACAAGGCGGAGGCGGGAATCGAACCCCCAACCCTGGAGGTGTGAGGCGAATGTGCTAACCACTAAGACACCGTGCCCCAGTTTTAAAACCTGCATGTTTTAATTCCGTTGGCGTCGGTGGGCCTAACGTCCGTTGATTATTACGATTATCATTGCAGTAAAGAAACTTGCTGATATTGCTTCGTTCTAAAAAACTTTTTTTTTTTTTTACGAGGTGTTAATTTGCCATTAAACATCGCTACTGTACATCAGATCTAACAGCCAAATGCTCAGTAGGGATTCCTTTCCGTTGACGGATGGAGTACAAGGGGGCTTGTGAAATACTCAACAGATGGGCTATAGATGGTAATTCCACACCTTACTTATTCATAAAGGATAAGTAAGAGTAGATAAGTGCTGTAAGTAGAGGGTGGGCGATATGTCTTTTTTTTATGTGTGTCATTCATTTTGTTAATTGAGGCTTTAAAAGTTTATTACCCCAGCCTTGCTCGCCGGTTTCTCTTCCTCGTTTTTTCCTCCACGAGTTTATAACCCCGTCCTTGCCACTTATTATGTGGGTGATGGGACTAATACGTTTTCCCATAACGGGTTATACGCCTAGATTTTACGAAAGTGATTTGTGGCGGCGTCAAATTGTTATACCGGTTCGTATGAGTTTTATACCCTGGCGCAGCTCTATTCTGATTGGTCAGAAGTTTTCTATAACAGGAGATATGCAAAAGTGCAAAAGCTTTGTGATTGGCTGATAAGGTTTGCTTTGAAAAGGTGTTTTTTATTTAACATTAGAATTTAACATCAGACCTCGGGAGGAGTCTCTAGATTCAGCGCTTTGTGGCAGTCAAAACGAAACAGTTTGTCGACTGTTTGCTCGAAGTTTTTTTTTTTGCGTTTTAAACCCGTGAGACGGAGGAAAAAAGAGAGAGGCTGGTGATGGAGTGACTCTTTAAAGCTGCTATAGTGTGTAAGGAAGATATTTTCACATAAGTTGATTTTTTTTACATTACAGCAATACTTTGTTAGTTAAAGTTTTGCTCGACTTTAGAGAAATAAAAATGGTAGTGATTATCAGGGCTATTGTTGTTCTCTGTGTAAGTGAATATTCCATTCTATACACTCGTCTTTAGATTCATTCTAATCTCCGGTCGGTTCGTATTTGGTTTATTTTTAGCAACAATTACAGTAAGCCGTTAGTAAAAGCCGGGCGCGGTAATCGTCAACCGTGGCCCTTTATTAACCTCGGGATATTCAGCTGTTTTGTATTCTTCCTCCGATGCTCTGTGATGATGGAAGACCTGTAGTCGATCAGGGTGAAAAACGGAAAAGAGGAAACGCCTGCTCGTAATGCATTTCAAAACGCTCCATCATTTGTATGTGATTTATTATTAATTTTTTTTTTAGCAGTTACTCGGCATGCTCTGGAGACGGCGTCGAGGTCACATGAGGTGAATTACAAAGCCTGAAATGATTCTCAACTTCTGCACATTTTTTTTCCAGCCATATCAAACTCGGAATATTTATCCCAGACCTCGGGATATTAAATTACCTTTTGTAACTTTGTCCTTTTGTCTTAGGTGTAAATGTTAAGATAATAACGGCTCAGCTACTACGAGATAGGTTTCATTAATATAAAGCCATGTATTGTCCCTGTGTCCTTCCATCTATTCTGTCGTTTCCTTTCTGCCTGATTGTGGGCATCTGCTTCGTGTTAGTTTATACCCCGGTGCATCTGCGTCTTATCGTGCATCTCTTATCGTTAATTTCAGAGAGTCCTTTCCTGTAATCCCATTTTCCTGTGGTTCACATGATTCTGGGAGTATGTACTTTTGTTTTAGTGTGAGAGGAAAGAGAAAAAAAAAAATGATGAGAAAGAGAGAGAGAGAGAGAGAGAGAGAGAGAGAGAGAGAATGGCATCTTTTTTTCCAAAAGTACAAATTCCATCATTCTTTGTTTGTAAGATTCCAGTCGATGTTTATTACATCAGTTTCATAATAATATCGACCGTAACAGCACGAAAGCTGACATTTCCAGAAGCGGAGAAGCAGAAAACAGTGAAGCACTAAAAATAGGCCAGAATCAGGTTTCAGAACAAACACGCACGAAACTACAGCATGTGTCGCAGGTCATATAAGTGTTTCTGGCCTCGGTGATCTGTATCGCGCTCTACAACTACAGATTAATATCGAGGCAGTGTGGGAATGCTCGGGGAGGGGGGGGGATAAGACGTAACCCTGCTGTTGATTCATTATTCTCCTAGATCAGCATGAATCCTAGAGTTCATTCATTCACTCATCTTCTACCGCTTATCCGAACTACCTCGGGTCACGGGGAGCCTGTGCCTATCTCAGGCGTCATCGGGCATCAAGGCAGGATACACCCTGGATGGAGTGCCGACCCATCGCAGGGCACACCCACACACTCTCATTCACTCACACACTCACACACTACGGACAATTTTCCAGAGACGCCAATCAACCTACCATGCATGTCTTTGGACCGGGGGAGGAAACCGGAGTACCCGGAGGAAACCCCCGAGGCATGGGGAGAACATGCAAACTCCACACACACAAGGTGGAGGTGGGAATCGAACCCCCAACCCTGGAGGTGTGAGGCGAACGTGCTAACCAATAAGCCACCGTGCCCCCCGAATCCTAGAGTTTTCTTCTGTAATTATGAAGCGGTATGAAGTGAAAAAAAAAAAAAGAAAGCATGTCTTTTAAATAACGGGCATGAATATCCAGTAATAAAAGCGTGTGAGGACAGACCTTGGCAAATTAGTGCTCAATCAGAGAGTTTTATAAGCAATCAGAAATGTGAATGTTCCCTTTTTCATATTCACCTATTCACAGAAATACAAATGAACCTAATTAACAAAATGTCCTGATAGACTATCTCACAACCGGTCATAATGACATCATTATTCCTTATGAGCTTTGCTCTGCTGAAATAGCCACGGTTCAAAATGTGCCCTTTTTAAAATCCAGAGAAGGACACAGTTCGGTGATCACAAAAGTGACTGAGGTGGGATGGTGGGATTGTAAGCGTTAGTCACTAAAGCAATCACACCGAACATAAAGTCTTAATATCCGAGTGTTTGTACGAGACAGATGAGTACAAATCGAGCTGTAGGCGTTATGGTATATAAGTCGTTCACGGATGTAATAAAGAATGTTGGGAACTCAATTTCCTACCTTGCTGAAATCCATAAGATGGCAGTTTTGAGTAGATAAAGATAATATTATAGGGCTGAAAAAAACACGAAGGCGTGAGGATTTAGCTCGCCACGCATGATTGACTCTCTGAGGAAAGGAACACATGCAGGAAGGAGTTTGGAGTAAAAAGAGATAAGGCTGAGATATCATTTTATCTGCCGTCACGTTTATAATGCTGCTTTGGCTTTTTCCGTCCCTTCGCGCTTATCCTTTCATCGCAGCCGTATGGATTTTGAGGTTTCGGAGATATGATATAATTAGAACAGACAAAGAAGGTCTGATCGTAAGGTATATGCTATGAATCAAGGCCATTGTGTTAACCTTAACCTCTGCCGTTCAAAACGTTTCCCCGTTCTGTTCCTGAATCCTTTCAGTTTCAGTGTGAAAAACTGCTACAGATGTAAAAGTGTTAGTGATCTCCTCACAGCATGTTGAGGCGTGGGATTTTACAGACAGAGGTCTTGCCTGGTTCTTATGCTTATTGAAATGATTGTATAGCAGAGATAATAATAAGCCACTTCTTCAGAAATCCAGCAAGGTAAAAAGCTTTGACCCTTTTTTTTTTCTCTCCTCTTTCTGAAATCAGCGCTTTTAAAACCGCATCGCTCGCTCGAGGACGGGCCGTACAAAAGGCATTGTGTTTCCTCGGGCACGGCTGAACAATACTTTTCTACAACAAAGCCAAGATAGCAGTTTAGTGTGCTGGATCGAAGGATGGAAACGACGACAGCTGAACCCTTCAAAGCCGTTCTGCGCTAAACAACGATTGAGCCGTCGCTTCCCTCGAAACCGCTACCTGCAACGAAAACCGCTACTCCGTCGAAATGATTGACAGCTAAGGCCCAGGACGCAAAGCAGAGTAGATATTACCCAAGGTTGAGGAATAAGAAAGCGCCAGTCGAACCGACATGATATCTTTCAGGGTGCTTTTGGTTGTGGAGCTCGGCAGGGAAAAGCGCAGCGCGAAAGCACGCAGCCCCGGCGTATTATTTACTTTGAGCATGGCTGTAGCTGTCAGAGTTCATTTCTCAACCGCTGTTTATTTCCGAGCCGTGAAGCCGAGAGGGCGTTCTGCTAGCGCCCGTCTCCATCATTCTCACTCACTGAGAAGCATCCAGTGCAGCCATGTTGCTTCAGCAGGGCACAAACTTAAAAAAGCAACAAAACAATATGCTATCAAACACTATGACTATTCAACACCTGGGTCAAAATATATTTCACGCCAGAATACTATTACAATGTGAATATTATAATAGGAATTTCATGTTCATTATCCCAATGTTTGCACTGCTTTTACTCTCCTGGACTGAAATCTACATCTACACTGTGAGCTCCTTCATTTAGGAAGACGTGCCTCGACTCGTCTGGTGACTTTTATTTCAGTGAACATGATGTGAATCCCAGCAGTAGGATCTATGACATGTTTTTTTTTTTTTGTATTGACAGGATTACCTCAGGGTCATACCTGAGCACTGGATGGTTCACCCTTATCTTAGCCATGGACATATGCAAGGAGATCCGTGTGTATGGGATGATCAACGACACCTACTGCAAGTGAGTTTGATATTTAACCTTCACCTAAACCTACATACAAATGAATTTGTCCATCGTTACGACCTGTTTTTATGTCATCCTGTCACTGAAATACTAATAGTTTTGTAAACAACGATACTTGCAGCCAAGGACACAACAAATTCCACAAAGCTCTGCACCAAGATCCAACTCTTCTTCTGTACAATCATATTTTGCCTACTTATTAGAGCCATAGTGCTTTTACTCCAGACATTTACACCAAAGGTTGGCATTAAGGTCCAAACAGGTATTAAAGGTCTTGTAGGTTTGCTTGTGTTTGAGATACTGACCTAGATACTGAACAACAGGTCTAGACCACTGCTTTTAAGTGTTAAGTATTTAATTGAGAAATATTGGTCCACGAGCTGCTTAGTGGTTAGCATGTTCGCCTCACACCTCCAGGGTTGGGGGTTCGATTCCCGATTCGATTCTCCCCGTGCCTCAGGGGTTTCCTCCGGGTACTCCGGTTTTCTCCCCCGGTCCAAAGACATGCATGGTAGGTTGATTGGCATCTCTGGATAAATTGTCCGTAGTGTGTGATTGCGTGAGTGAATGAGAGTGTGTGTGTGCCCTGCGATGGGTTGGCACTCCGTCCAGGGTGTATCCTGCCTTGATGCCCGATGACGCCTGAGATAGTTCGGATAAGCGGTAGAAAATGAGTGAGTGAGTGAGTGAATGTGAGTGAGTGTGTGAGTGAGTGAATGAGAGTGAGTGAGTGAGTGAGTGAGTGTGAGTGAGTGAGTGTGAGTGAGTGAGTGAGTGTGATTGAATGAGAGTGAGTGAGTGAGTGAGTGAGTGTGAGTGAGTGAGTGTGAGTGAGTGAGTGAGTGAGTGTGAGTGAGTGAGTGAGTGTGAGTGAGTGAGTGTGAGTGAGTGAATGAGAGTGAGTGAGTGAGTGAGTGAGTGTGAGTGAGAGTGAGTGAGTGAGTGAGTGAGTGAGTGTGAGTGAGTGAATGAGAGTGAGTGAGTGAGTGAGTGTGAGTGAGAGTGAGTGAGTGAGTGAGTGAGTGAGTGTGAGTGAGTGAGTGTGAGTGAGAGTGAGTGAGTGAGTGAGTGAGTGAGTGAGTGTGAGTGAGTGAGTGAGTGTGATTGAATGAGAGTGAGTGAGTGAGTGAGTGAGTGAGTGTGAGTGAGTGAGTGTGAGTGAGTGAGTGTGAGTGAGTGAATGAGAGTGAGTGAGTGAGTGAGTGTGAGTGAGAGTGAGTGAGTGAGTGAGTGAGTGTGAGTGTGAGTGAGTGAGTGTGAGTGAGAGTGAGTGAGTGAGTGAGTGAGTGAGTGTGAGTGAGTGAGTGAGTGTGATTGAATGAGAGTGAGTGAGTGAGTGAGTGAGTGAGTGTGAGTGAGTGAGTGAGTGTGAGTGAGTGAGTGAGTGAGAGTGAGTGAGTGTGAGTGAGTGAGTGAGTGAGTGAGTGAGTGTGAGTGAGTGAGTGAGTGAGTGAGTGAGTGAGTGAGTGAGTGAGTGAGTGAGTGAGTGAGTGAGTGAGTGAGTGAGTGAGTGAGTGAGTGAGTGTGAGTGAGTGAGTGAGTGAGTGAGTGAGTGTGAGTGAGTGAGTGAGTGAGTGAGTGAGTGAGTGAGTGAGTGGTCCTCGAGCACGGTTAGGGTTCAGTTTCAAAGAGAAACATGGCTAACTAAGAGACGCCTCTGTTTCAGGCAAACTTCACCCATGCAGAGCTTGAGTCAATAGTCGTGTGTTCACACCCATATGATTGGTTTGTATACTTTCAGCACTGTAAACAGTTCAGAACTCATGAAACAACAAGACTAACAGAACTGAAGACTAAAACCTGAAGGAAACAGGAAGATTATTCCCCAAATGAGACCAGATCTGAGAACTTTCAGTTCGTGTCATAAAGATACTTGACTTAGCATGAAGGTACCATTTACGCAGATATTAAAGCAACACTGAGTCAATATTTATTTTCCATGAATCCAGGAAGAGCAGGGTTTATTTTCTACACTGTTAGCCCATAGCGCGTTCCCCTGTTGCCCATTCCGGAGGAGTTATATTTCCTGCTCCTACATCTGTTTACTGCCATATGCTGTATGTATAATGCCAAAGTCTCTGACCCAGTTATGTCTAGTGATATAAAATCAATCTTATTTTACCATCATATTACCGCTGATTTAACAAGCTGTCTTGCTTCAGCCGATCCTGTTAGGCACTAGAGCGGCTTCGTAATTCCCAGTCCGGTTGTCTTGTCGCTCTCTGTGAACTACTCAAGGTCTGAATTGCCTTAAAGGCGATGTGCTTAGTACTGTATATATGTAAATAGCCATCTATTATGTATTTTCCACCTGCTCCAAAACAACGAGCCAATTTCAGTTTATGGCTAATTTCATCTCCGGCTGCAAAGTGGAGGAACGGCGGTCTGCGGCGGAAGCCATTTCCATTTCCTTATGAGACAGCGCCGGAGGAAGGCATCTGTTTTAAAATGATCTGCCCGGCTGTCGTAGCAATTGACCCCAAATGGTTTTACGGTAATTGAAATCCAACAGGTTCTTCAGGGTGGTGCAGTGGGAGTGAGATTGGAATCATTTCTAACTTTGCACAATCTGGCATGCTTGCCAAGGTGAACCAGAAAAAAAAAGTGAAAGAGAAGCAGAACTCTGACAGGAGAGTTTAATACTGAGGCTTTATTCCAGTAAACAAGGTTCCAGTTCCGTAGAAACTTTCCCTTCGTCCTCAGATTTGTTTCGTTTCACATTGGAGCTGTGAGGCTAACGGGAATCTGTCTTACTTAAACAATAGCTTTAACACCTAATATAATTTGAGATTTTGGTTAAGAATAAGAATTCTTAGCTCAAGGTAAAGCCTCGCACCTCACAGCTTGATCAGGAGTCGAGGGTACAGAGTCTCTGGTGTTCCATTTGTTCTCCTATTGTCCGTGTGGGTTCTCCAATTTCCTACCACACTCATTAGGATAAGCGCATTGGCCACTCTAAACTTCCCCTAGACGTGATTGAGCATGTGATGGACTTGTGTCTAGTACAGGGTGCCCACATGCCTTGTGCCAAGTGTTCCCAGGATACAGCCCTATCATCAGGATAAAGATCTTGTTTCTCCTGGAACGTCTATCTTCTACTTTTATATATATATATATCGTCGCTGTCAGGCGGAATCCTCGTATCTCCAAAACCGTTATTTTTCAGGAAATTAAAAAAACGTCGTACCTTATCTGCAGTGCACAGGGTTTAGTCCGCGTTGCAGTGGATTGTCTTGCGCTAAATTCCTGTCCTCAGACGAGCACCAGAACTAGCGGGGGTCAAGATTTTTTTTTCTTTGAGCCCAGTGTTTTGAAGACATTTACCTCAGAAGACGTGTTGATTCGTTGCGACTCTTCTTGAGGAGAAATATGCCGTGAAGCTCTCCCGCGGAGTGAGGAAGAGGTGGACAGTTGAAGTGTCCAATGGAGTTCAAGGAGTATTTTCAAGACTTTAGATTAGTTAATAACTTGTAAAATAACAGACCCACGTGGGGACTGACCAATAGCATCGATATGTGAAAAAATATGAAATTGACCAAATTTGGACATACGAGGTTTCCGCCCGACAGTGACGATATATATATAAGAGTTAAATCTTAGTGCTTAGATTCTCAAAGGTTTACAACATCATGTGTGACATAAGGTAAGAACAATCACAATCTTTTTTATTTCCGTTCTTGCTCTCAGATCTGATGGCTACAGGAAAGTGCCGTATCACTACTACGAAGTCGGAAGCCGTGACGAGTGTGCCGAGTACGTCCTGCACGAGAGCGCCCCTTATGGCGGCCACCGCTTCATTACAGAGAAGACCGTTTTTGGAAAGTGGGCCAAGGTTCACCCTATCAAGTTTTTCCACCCCGAATGGCAGCTGTCATGACCAAAGCAGGCCTATAGATTGTCTCAAACAATGAGGCCTGATTGGTCCAAAAACACTCCATGTCTTAATGCACAAACGAACAAGTGGCCATGAACAGCCCGAAACAATCGTCTCAACCCGTCCTGATTACACACCGATTACAGCGTGGATCTGAAGGGTCATAATAGGAAGGAAGAGAGACGCTCGGATGTTTGGGACGCTGCATGTTTTTATGAACAACAGAACAATTCCATAGCAGGAGTAACAAATCACATCACGTGTGTAAGGACAGAATGTAGCCAGAGACAAAGGGTCATATTTACTAATGTTTTACACTTTTTATTTATTGCATACACATGTACAGCAGAAGTTCTTCAACTTTTCCCACGAGTACGTTTTGGAGCTGTCACTACTCCGAAACCCTCATAAAGGGAACTCAGTTTGTTCTGTTACCCCTGGACAGCCTTCGTACCCCATTGTTTTACAACAAATGAACATGTTCGAGATAATGAGCAACAGTTTATCAGGCCTAGACATGGTGCCGTTAACAGACCTCACATACACCTCACATACTTCCATTAAAATCACTTTTCATCTTAATCACTCTGATGACCCCAATGGACCATGCTGGAGTCTTCAGGTTAGGAACCCCTGATTCATAGGAATATCCATTCCAGAGGGTTGTTGTAATTAAACTATTTATACAGGTTCATCAACGCAAATTTGCCTCCCCCAGCATACAGGGGTCAACCAGTCATCTTTAAAAAGGGTTCCTAAGGGTTCCTTAACAGTGCTTTGGATAGAAACCCTTAGCTTTCCTTCAGAAATAATAAAAAAAGAAATTTACTCCTCAACACCTCATCAGAGCCGTGTTCACACTGCAAGTCTTAATGCTCAATTCGGATATTTTGCTCAGAGCTGATTTTTTCTGTTTGGCTGTTCACATTACCTTTTAAAATGTGGCCTATATCAGATACCAGTGTGAACTGTTTGCTGTTTCGAACCGACCTGCATGCGCAAACAAACAATAACAATGACGTCACACGCAGCACGCCAAAGTTGCGCTAAAGTTGGCGAGGTTATGGAGGAAGTAAGTGTGTTCGCTTTTCTTTCTAAATGTTTGTGTAATGGCAGCACAGAGACGCAGCGTTTTGAAAATTTTCAGATGTCGAGGGCGACTTTTGATTATTTGATCCATTTTGTAGGCGTAGTCACGTTTGTGTGCGAACTCGCCGGCGCATAATTGTGACGAATGTCGATGTAGATTGTCGTAAAAGTCGCATCAAATCCGCCTCGGTTATTCACACTGCGGCCACATTGGAAAAAATCAGATTTGGGTCTGATTCAGGACCACATATGGAAGTGGTCTGAATCTGATTTGAAAAAAATCAGATCTGGGATAGATTTGAGTGTTCACACTACTCCTGAAGAAGTCTGACCTGGTCACTTGACCCCAAAAAAATCAGATTTGGGTCACTTTTACCTGCAGTGTGAACGTGGCCCAGGTTCCTCTTAGTAAATATGGCCCAAAGGATCGCTTGTCATTGGACGACTAACCCTTAGGGGCTGTACGAAGGTAGTGAGTGGAATATGTTTATTTGACTGGGTGTATTTTAGGTGTATGTTATTTATTTTGCTGGACTTCCTTTTCGTTCAAAATCAGCCAGTCACATGCTTTTTTTTTTTTTTTTTTTTTTTAAATAAATTTATTTATTTATTGGATCCATTACCCGGAATTGAACGACAGTCTGTTTTGATTTGAAGAATTTTTGTCTCTTTTTATCCACTGTGAAGGAAAGATGTCTGATGTGTACATCCTCATAATCTGTACTCCAGAATTCTCCCAATCCCTACAGAGCTCTTTCTTGTTAAACCTCAAGGCTAACGGTTATCTGCTGTAGCTTCACGCTAAACCCTGCGGCCCTGTACGTGAAGATTTCGCTTGTGTTTTTGAAATAACTACATTTAAAAAAAAAAAACACAGCCTGAGCTCGTAAACCGAATCTGTCACAGTGTCACCGTGACTCAACACTCCACCGCCGCAAACTGTGCCGCCGCACGAAGGCAGAACAGCGTTAATTGAAGTACCGGGTTGAGGCTGGAATGAAAGTAAAGAGCTTACCAAAGGATGGATGTTTTCTTTTTTTTTTTTTTTTTTTTTTTTGCCCTTTTTGTCTGAGCAAAAAGGCGAGACAGGAAATTTGAATTCTTTATGTCAGGATCGTTATCATAATGAAATTTCTTTCGCGTTCGTGCCGGCTCGTTCTGTAATTTGTATTTTTTTTTTTCTATTGATACTTTTTGGATTTAAAATGAACAAAGCTCCTAAAAAAAAAAATAGATATTTCTGTCTCCTATAGATATTTGCATCGAAGCCCGTAGCTCAGTGCTGTTTAATAAACAGAGTGAAACTAAAGTAAAGGGCTGAAGTTCAGCTGTGAATACGTTCCTCATCTGATATCCGAATCCAGATCAAACACAATATTATCAGCTCAACCTACCTTACAGAATGCTCTGTAGGGCTCTAATTACTGACTGTAGCCCATCTGTTGCGGCGCACAATGTTTTGGCCCCCCTTCTAACCTGTCTATAGATGGAAAGGCAACACCGCAGGAACAGATGTTATTTGGTTGGTGGTTTCATTCTCAGCACAGCAGTGACTCAGTGTGCGTAAGTGTGCGTGTGCTTGTGTGTGTGCGGGTGCATGTCGGTACGAGTGTACGAGGAAATCACGCCTTCAGAAATCATGACCAGGAATGGACGCTGGTGGGGACTTGAGCTAAAGCTGTAGGATTGTTTTATTCAGTCCTACTCTGGCTCGCTCCTGGAGGAATTCTGTTCAATCCCTCTTTGGGAATTTTGTCCATTCCAACAAGACCTGGCTAGAATTCCCACCTCTCCCCAAAGACATTCAGGCGAATCACACCCATCCTACACACATATAGTAGGAATTGTGTTCATCTGCTCCGTTTCTATAGGAATTCCATCTGAATCCTAAAAGAATTCGAACCCATCTCACATCCTCACATAGGAATTCTGAGCAATCCCAAATGAATTCTACCTAATCCTTGCCACTCCCATAGGAACCCTGATCAGCCCTGTTTGCATTACCGTTCATTTACACCACTATGACCCTGACCAGGATAAAGCATGTAATGAAGATGGATGGATGGATGGATGGATGGATGAGTTATTTGATAGATGTATGAATGAATGAATGAATGAACGAATGAATGAATTGATGGTTGGATGGATTGATGTATAAATCGGTGGATGGATGTGTGGCTGAATGAATGAACTGATGGATAAATTGATGAATGTATGAATAAACGAATGAATGAATTGTTAAATGAATGAAAGAATGGATGGATGGATGGATGGAATGCACTGCATGTGCAGCATGTTCCTATATTGTTGAACGTGGCATTCGTATCTCTCTACCACACACATCACCAATCAGATGTTTCACCCCGCTATCATGAAGCAGTTCTTCTTGGCCCTCAGGTGCAGTTGTGTATTATTAGTCCCTTATATTCTCTCAGAAGTCTATGTCATGTTTACCCACGATGCCTTTTAACACCATCACAGGGTGTGTTCAGCACATACGCCCACGTGTGTGTGTGTGTGTGTGTGTGTGTGTGTGTGAATGTTCACACGATTCAGAGCTCGTCCCTGGTTTTAATCTTATTATCTCAAGTGCTTTTATTGTATGTTTGAAGTTTGTGTTTGGAAATGTTTGCTTTCATGTATCGAGTGTTTTCTTTTCTTTCTTTTTCTTTACTTTCCAAATGCAGGATTTTAAAGAAATGTGTAGCAGTAGAACTAGAATTAGATTGTTAACACTCCCAAAAACGATTAATTAACTAAAGCAAATCCAGAATCATTTTTTTTTCCATTGAAAACAAATTTTTATTATTTACTTTACTTTATGTTATGTAATGAATTCTGGAACTAAGCACCACTTTTTTTTTTTTTTTTTTCTTCCAAGAAAAAATCCAGCATTTTGGACACAGTGTGTTTTATTTTGTTGATAATGATATACTAAAGTTTCACACGTGTTTAAGAATTGGTTTCTATAGTAACACTAGAGATAAAAGTAGAAGAAAAAAAAAAAAAAAAAAGCTTTGTTATGATAATCGTTCCGGCTTCTCTGACATCTTTCTGTGTGCGCGGAATTTCTTTCTGAACTGTAATTTTCTACCAATCGGTTGCGTTTTTTTTTTCTCTCGATATTTTGTGTCTTCATTGTGTGTGTGTGTGTGTGTGTGTGTGTGTGTTTTCTGCAAAGAAATGCTAAAATCTGTCAGTGTGTAATTTATATATCTGTCAGTAATAATAAACTGATTCACTGATTGTTTGGTAATTTGTCCTTTTTTTTTACTTTTTCGTCTAAAAAAAAAAACGTATTTAATTTTATCACTCCCTTTTCCCTTTAACATTAAGTTTACCTTATTTTTCTTAGCAAAGCATAAACTTTATTACAGTAACATTCCTAAAATGGCATTTTTCTTACGTTTTATAAGACTATAACCGTATTTCGACGTCCTCGGTAACCCACCACACCCTCGTCCACAACCGGCTTTTGTTACTGGAGCTTGTGATTTCCAGCGTTTTCGCCAGTGACCTCAACAATCACGATCAATGTGCTCTCTTGTGTTTGCTCAGAATCTGATGCGAGATGAAAAGCTCTTGTTTCATCCGTTTGGAAAGTGGTTTCAAGGCTGAAATTTATTTATTTATTTATTTATTTATCTATTTGTTTTCAGATCTGTGGGCTACAGCCTTCCCGATCGCCACTAAAAACTCAAACCTTTAATCTTTGAACATCCCGTATTTATTCAATCTTAAACACCTTGTTATTACATCATAACACCTGAGAACGCCTTATTTCACCCGATGAACCGTTAAAGGAGTCTCCGGTGTCAGCGTTTTGTAAACGTCAAGACGTTTTAGGACACAGCGATGTCTTCAGGATGGATTTCTTTTCTCTCTCGGTATCGTACTTTTAACTACAAGAGACGACTGATTGCAGCTGTTTAGGTTATACAATTAAATGTAAGTATAAAAATATAAGGATCACACTCCTCAGCCTCCCCGGAAAAGTCTATGCCAGGGTACTGGAGAGGAGAATTCGGCCGATAGTCGAACCTCGGATTCAGGAGGAACAATGCGGGTTTCGTCCCGGTCGTGGAACACTGGACCATCTCTATACCCTCGCCAGGTTGCTGGAGGGTTCATGGGAGTTTGCCCAACCAATCCACATGTGCTTTGTGGATCTGGAGAAGGCATTCGACTGTGTCCCTCGTGGTGACCTGTGGGGGGTGCTCTGGGAGTATGGGGTCCGGGGCCCTCTGCTAGGGGCTGTCCGGCCCCTATATGACCAGAGCAGGAGTTTGGTTCGCATTGTAGATTGTCTTTTCGCATTGTAGATTGCATTGTCTGTAAGTCAGACTTGTTCCCGGTGCATGTTGGACTCCGGCAGGGCTGCCCTTTGTCACCGGTCCTGTTCATTATCTATATGGACAGGATTTCTAGGCGCAGTCGGGGGCCGGAGGGAGTCCGGTTTGGGGACCACAGGATTTCGTCTATGCTTTTTGCAGATGATGTTGTCCTGTTGGCTTCCTCAAATCAGGACCGACAGGCGGATCGGTGCATCTTCTGCAGTGATGTGGTCGATATACCGGTCTGTTGTGGTGAAGAAAGAGCTGAGCCGTATTGCGAAGCTCTCTATTTACCAGTCGATCTACGTTCCTACCCTCACCTATGATCATGAGCTTTGGGTCATGACCGAAAGGACAAGATCCCGGATACAGGCGGCCAAAATGAGTTTCCTCCGCAGGGTGGCTGGGCGCTCCCTTAGAGACAGGGTGAGGAGCTCGGTCACCCGGGAGGAGCTCAGAGTAGAGCCGCTGCTCCTCCACATCGAGAGGAGTCAGCTAAGGTGGCTCGGGCATCTGTTCCGGATGCCTCCTGGATGCCTCCCTGGGGAGGTGTTCCGGGCATGTCCAACCGGGAGGAGGCCCTGGGCAAGACCTAGGACATGCTGGAGGGACTATGTCTCTCGGCTGGCTTGGGAACGCCTCGGTATTCCCCTGGAAGAGCTGGAGGAAGTGTCTGGGGAGAGGGAAGTCTGGGCATCCCTGCTTAGACTGCTGCCCCCGCGACCCGGCCCCGGATAAGCGGTAGAAAATGGATGGATGGATGGATGAATAAAAATATAAAACAGACTGGTATTATAAAACAACATGGTAATACTGAGTGATTGTCTTATCAAGCGAACGCATTTAAAGTTATTTCAGAATCTATATAAAATTAAAATGAACCCACAAGATTACCTGCTTCTTTTGTTTTGCCCTGGAGCTACAAGGCTAATGTAGCTAAAAGGTAATGGACGTTTATAGCCTCCAGTTTAGCATTGTCTGAGTGAGCTCACGCATTTTGATGGGATAATAGAAACACACAGAGAGAGAGAGAGAGAGAGAGAGAGAGAGAAAGAGACAGCCATTTTAACATCACAAACCTTGTCCTTGACTGCACGCCAGCCGTTTTTTTTTTTTTTTATAGACGGAGTGAAGGCACTAAAAATCAGAGCCGTGGGCTACAGCTTCCATTTCAACCTTTAATGCAGAAAATATGGATTTTGAGTGAAGATTTAAGAGAGAACGTCACATGCTAATATTAGAAATTCGGTTCTTATCTTTATAAATACGTTCCTTCTGCAATCATCTCCTTCTGAGCCGCTCGAAAGCCGTTTGAAGCCCAAGCACAAAGTTCTGCTCGGAATTTTAATAAGTCACAGCAGATTAATGTGTTTTTTTTTAATGAGTTATTAAGCAGGGGGAAAATGTATATTTGGGGATCAGGCTTTATTTCAGCATCCTTAATGCTAAGAGAAATGATAAAGGATCAGAGGTTTTGCTTAAATCGAGGTTCAATACGTAAAATCCGTAAGATCCGACTTCGCACTAGCTTGATGGCTGTGATAGATAACACTAACTGGCTAGTTTGTAGATCTGAGTGTGGACCATTTCCCTCTAACGATCTGTTCTTGAACAGAATGAAACGGCATTATAAGTTTGTTACGGCTGATAGTTTGTACCTTATTAACTCGTTCGTTCGTTTGACTAGCGATAAAAATTCAAAGAATGAAGCGTTAGTGTCTTTTGCGCATCACCTGACAAGCACGTCGGACGACCGCAAGAGAACAAACTTCATTCATTTGAAGAATTTGATGAGCAGAATTAGATGATGGCTTCCTCCGCTATGTGAAGGCAGCTGTGTCTCGCTTAACAGAGGCCAGATGTCCGCCGCACACGGGAGACGCTAAACTTCTGTTTGTTCTACATTTTCTTTTAGTTTTTTTTTTTTTTTTTTTTTTTTTAAATAAAACTTTGCTGGAAACTTTGTGTTTCCAGGAAGAGGAAAATGTGTTGAATGTGTATGAGAGTGCAGAAAGCGACGGGGTGTGAGGAGAAGGGAATCCCTGGTGGCACAAAATGCGCCTCAAACTCAATTCCAGCTCCATCATGCCTCAGGAAGCAATTTAATTAACGCGTCGCTCTGAGCACAGGACAATCATGGGCTCTAAGCAAAATCTGGAGAGGAAAAAAAAAATGACTACACTGACTGGACACCGGTTTTGTGTTGCGGCTCAGAGTGACGGTTTGACAGGGTGTGCTGAAGATTGTTCGAGTAATTTCTAACTAAGCTTAGCAGACCTGTCGTTTTTTTCCTCTTTGTGAACATACAGTAACTTACAGCCAACTCAAAACGTTTTCCATTTCACCATGATAGAAAATGAAGTTGTAGATGTGGGGAAGGAGGCACGGTGGCTTAGTGGTTAGCACGTTCGCCTCACACCTCCAGGGTTGGGGGTTCAATTCCCGCCTCCATCTGTGTGTGGATTTTGCATGTTCTCCCTGTGCCTCGGGGGTTTCCTCTGGGTACTCCGGTTTCCTCCCCCGGTCCAAAGACATGCATGGTAGGTTGATTGGCATCTCTGGAAAATTGTCCGTAGTGTGTGATTGTGTGAGTGAATGAGAGTGTGTGTGTGTATGTGCCCTGCGATGGGTTGGCACTCTGTCCAGGGTGTATCCTGCCTTGATGCTCGATGACGCCTGAGATAGGCACAGGCTCCCCGTGACCCGAGGTAGTTCGGATAAGCGGTAGAAAATGAGTGAGTGAGAGATGTGGGGAAGTGGGCGGGGCTTGCAGGAGGTGTCAGCCAATATCGACGAGAATGTTCCAGATTCATATGTGGCTCCCTAATAGGTTGTTCCTTAGGAGTATTTTTGAGTGATAGAATTTCCCAACAGACCACTTGGAAATCCCTGGGTCACGGCACCACGACAGTTTATCTCGGCAAAACAAACAAAGTTGACAGGCTACTGACCATCTAACCTTTAACATCTGGATGTGATTTTGTTTCGGAGTGGCCGTGTCTTGAAGGCCATAGAAGTAAATATCACACTCATCCTGTCAGCACTGGTGAATCTGGTGCCCTGTTCGGCCCTCTGCTTATTCTCAAACCTTCCAAATTGTTCTTCTCCACACCTGGAGTGATCTTTTCCACCAACAGCTTAATTAGAATCTCTGCAAAAAGGCAACTCTGGGAAAGAAGCTGCAATTTTCTTCTTTTTCTTCTTTTATTTATTTATTTATTTATTTTTTGTGTGGGAATCAAGGTCACTGTGGTGCATGGTGATTAGATCCCTTACATCGGTTTGCTGTATCTAATTCTTCACAATCCTCTTTTCTTTCTTCTCTCTAATCTCTACTATATTTCCTTCCACATTCACCCTTTCTACTTTGATAGCGTGTCAGAGCGTTTTCCTGATATTTTGCCTTCAGACGAAAGGCTCGTTAAACTCTCTTGACAAGAGCGGATACGAATCACTGCAATTACCGCTACGTTCTCGCCGAGGCCCCGTCTACACTTTAATTCCTGTTCAGCCTAAAAAACGTTTGTGTAAAAATTGGGCTGCATTTAAGTCTCTGGTTTTGAAGTACAGATTTCTGGGCTTGATTTGGTGTGAAAAGCACCCAAGCAAGCTGATAAACCTGAGTGAGCGATCCAGAGACGGATGAGTACAGATAGGTCACTGGATTATTGCCCTGGGTTCAAGGTCCGAATGCATACTGGGTTGGACTGGATGGTAGATCCTTGACTTTAAGTTTTACAGCCAGAAAACTAGTTTTGTGAGCTGAACCTGTGATGTGTGATGTCATAATATGCAAATTGATTATTGGACGATGTTAACAAAACACTTATGTTGCTGTATGATGAAGAAATATGCTTCTTTAGCCACGTGAGCTAGCTGCAGAAGCTCAGAGGTCATCTTATGGTCCGGGTTTAGTTGATATCTGCCAAACACAACAAATAAGCAACAGCTTGTTACACCTTGTTTGATGAAATTTGTAAAAGCATGCTTCTGATTGGAAGAAATCTTGATATTAAGCGCTGATTTATAGATTTATAATGCCGGTGAATTTCAGTAAGTAAGAAAGTAACATCACTGATAAATCCCTGGGTCACGGCACCACTGGAGGCCGTCGCTGCCTCTTCTCTCTTGATTGTCGTTGGCAGCATCCTGAGTCTTGGTTTGGTGCCGCAGCTAATTTGAGGCTGCTAATTCATAATTCGGCGCGAGTACAGGGACCTTGGCTGGGGATTTAGCCACCTGTTCGTCCTCTGTATAATTAGCGAGTACATCCAGTCCTCCTCGCTCATTACCCAGACACTGATGACAAATGGGACAGAACCCTGATAGTCACACATGCGTATCTGCTCCCCTCAGAATTTATGGCTCTGAGGAGCTGCAGCACAGTGACAGGCGACGGCGTGTCTTATTCTAAATTGGAAAACGAGCAGAAAGACGAGCCGGCGTGAGATTTTTGTTCTTTGAAATACGTCGAGTTACAAATATTGATATCGAACACCATTATAATCCTATAGGAAGTGATGATCATTAGCATGTAGGTATCGTTGCTGATTATAGGCAGGTCCGTGTTCCGCTCGCATGGAGACGTACGTGGCCTGTACGTGTTGCTCTGCGTGTAACGATCATTTCTAATGGCTACATTAAAGACTCTGGCGTTTGCATTAATGATTTTGTTTCACCGTAATGATCTCAAGCACTGTAATATCCAGCAAATTTGAAGGGGGAAAAAAATAAGGGCAGCGTTTCAGAAAGCACAACTCCAGCACTTTTCTTGCAGAGCCGGCAATGCCGAGGAATATTTTTCCCCTCAACCCCCCTTTTTTTTTGTGATAATCCTTTATCGTGCCATGATTTCACAGAATTCGTAATGTCTTCTTCCAGCAGTTCTCTTAATAACACAAATCAGGATTATTGCTGCTTGGAAATCTCTCTCCACTGCAGTATCTTTGATGGAATAAGAAGATGGACTTGAATTCTTTTTTTAACACCCTTTTAAGAATAAGGACCTTATATTTCTTCAGAACATAAAACTTTGAGATGTAGAGTTATAACTTTTATCATTTATCTTACTTTGTTGCTTGTAAACACTTTTCCCTCAACTGCAGCTCCTGTAAAAGAACATTGGCTGTAATAAAACGAGGCATTCTTTATTATTTATAGAACACGTAGAGACAAAGTGGAACCATGATAGATTGATGTGAATTCTGATCTCTGGCTCCGAAAAAACTACAGAAAAATACAGAGTGGGCGGGGCATACTCTCTTCCTCCATGTCAATCAGAGCAACGCTAGCCAATCACAGGTGTCCGTAGGCTCATGTATGTCATTCCATTTTAAACTTATTATATTATTTGATCTCAGACTACAATAGATATAATACATGTGACAATTCCTTGCTTTTTCTCTTGGTGGTTTATTTTTTGTTTAAATTTGCCAGATTTTATACACCTCCATCTGGCAGATTTCGCATCCTCTCAGCGTGGTGCGAAGCCGCGGCGAGACGGAAGTCCGTCGTGCTGCAGAGAAACCTTTCGCACTGCAATCTCACAGAAAATCTCTCCTTATCTCTGATCTGATATTTTTCCCCTCCAAAACGGAGCCTGCATGTTGACCCCCGAGTGCTGATTCTCATCCAAAATCGTTATGTCTATTATCTCCTGAGCTACGACTGACTGATCTATTGGGGGAAAAAAAAGAAGTGTAGATGAGATGGAATGCTCTCCAAAGAGGATCAACTATGAATATATTCAAAATCTAATAACTCTCCTCTTTTTCTCTCTCCGCCTTCGGAATTTAAACGAGTTTTTCCTCCGAGCAACAACGCATCAGTTACACAAATACACACGTCGCACCCGTGTACTGTATGTTACCTGGGAGTGTAAAGTTTTCACACCTTTAGCACAGAGATAAAGGAGATCGAACCGCTCTGTGGGTCTCTACCTTCATGCCTTCACCACGTGGATCGATTCTTAAATGTTTTATTACAGACAAAGTGTCTCTTTACCATTAACTTTTCATTTAGTCCACGCTCGTCAGACACGCTGCGAGATTCAGAACCATGTCTGCTGCTTTCCCCCTTTATATATTTGACTTTCAGCAAAAACAGTGCAGAATAATTGTTTAAAAAAAAAACTCTTGTACAGCAATTCGAGGAATGATTTTCTTTTCAAATGTACTCCTCTGTTTTTGTTGTAATATATAAAATAAATAATTCATAATCTGGCTGCCTGCCTGCCTGTCTATCTGTATGTCTATCCATTTATCTGACTCTCTCTCTCTCTTTACATCCCTCCCTATATAAATATATATGTCTGTCTGTCTGTCTGTCTGCCTGCCTGCCTGTCTATCTGTCTGTCTATCCATTTATCTGACTCTCTCTCTCTCTTTACATCCCTCCCTATATAAATATATATGTCAGTCTGTCTGTCTGTCTGTCTGTCTGTCTGTCTGTCTCTCTGATCTACGCCTGGCTATCACACATAAATATTCTGCCCGTTGCCAAGGTAACAGTGATCTCATCTTATTGAATTAAAAAGTATAATATTAACTAATACGACTCCATAATTACAGGCACCCTTTAACAAAACAAGCTGAAATATTTGATCAAATAAATAAAATAAAATAAATCAAATCACCATCAAAGGGACGTTGTCTAGTTTAACTCTTTTCTGAAGTGGTGCATGTTATCTGGAAAAAAAAAAAAACCCAAAAAAACCCAATACCAATAACAATATATTGGCAGAATATCTCAGAATTCATTTATTTATTTATTTATTTATTTATTTTATACAGGACTCTTCGAGTTTGAATCCGTTAAACATCACAAACTGGAGCGATAGCTTTGGAGTTGACGGGTCTGATGGTTCGTGCAGGATGGATCACATTGTGCTCTAGTGAATGCATCATCCTCCAGACCTACACTTCACTCCTCTGAGCAAGCTTTGGGCGAAAAACACTCCCCCACCCCCCACCCCAACACAACCCCCTCCCCACCACCACCACGCACGTTTTGGCTTCTATCAGTGAGACTCAGAGATTTGGCAGGAACACAAGAACACTTGGCTGACATTAAAGGCTTCTCAATAAGGAAAGCTCAGATTGTCTTGTTTTCCCCAGAAGCTGACGCTGCATCAACAGAGTCTCCACTTTTTACTAAAATCGGTCAAGCTGCGACGTGAAGCTCTCTCACACACACAAACACACACACACAAACACACACACACACACCCCCACACACACACACACACACAGATCTTCAATGGCTCTTGTTTGTGTATGGGGCAAAAAGGGCCTTATGATTGCTAATAATATGTATTAATTGATGGTCTGATTGTATGAAATATGCTTAAAGAGATGTAATGTTCTTGCCTGACAGGAATGGAACCTGATGGTTCTGCAGATTCATGTTGTTCTTTCTGAGATGCTTTTCTACTCACCATGGTTGTAAAGAGTAGATATCGGAGGTCATGTCCGCTTCAAGGGCAATTCGCCTCAATTCTCTCAAATCTCATCAAGAAGTTTCCCTCGTCGACAGTGCTGCATATCACTGGGTGGATGTTTCTTATTGTTTTCCCCCTCACCTTTGTGTCTAAACTTTGCATTCAGTAGCTCATCAGTATCTAAAAAAATTATCAATCTGGCACTGACGACACAGCCACGTTCGACATCCCTTAGCTCAGCAAATTTTCCGCATCCTGAAGTTCGAGGTTCATTCATTCACTCATTTTCTACCGCTTATCCGAACTACCTCGGGTCACGGGGAGCCTGTGCCTATCTCAGGCGTCATCGGGCATCAAGGCAGGATACACCCTGGACGGAGTGCCAACCCATCGCAGGGCACACACACACTCATTCACTCACACAATCACACACTACGGCCAATTATTTACCAGAGATGCCAATCAACCTACCATGCATGTCTTTGGACCGGGGGAGGAAACCGGAGTACCCGGAGGAAACCCCCGAGGCACGGGGAGAACATGCAAACTCCACACACACAAGGCAGAGGCGGGAATCGAACCCTCAACCCTGGAGGTGTGAGGCGAATGTGCTAACCACTAAGCCACCGTGCCCCCCGAAATTTGAGGTGTTTCACCTAATAAAGTGAAAGGATATAAATGCAGCGATGACGTAATTGTACTGACAAGCTTTTCATGCTGCTCTCTCAACTCTCAAACTTTTTGCATTACAATCATCGGAGGGGAAAAAAGTTTTCCAACACTGAAGCGCTTTCTTGTTAATAAACGCAGCATTTTGTCACAGACACCCACAGTTCATTAAGTCCTACACGCTGTATTTTAATTTGTTCTACTTCTTATAAACAAAGCTGTGAAAGCGAGATCACAGAGCTTTTATCGAGCCTTTATTAAACCACCTGTTTTTCTGCTTTGGCACTGCTACCACCCACATGTCAAGAAGCTTAATTGGTATAAACCAAGATGTTCTCATTCATGACTGAAGTAACGTAGAACTTCATTCGGAGAGAAGCGGCTCGTGTACGCTTTACGTTTCCGTCCGGTTGATGAACTCCTGCAGACATAACTTTATGAACATGTAAGTCATTTCCCCACAAACAAGGGTTCTGCACTATTTTGTCATTGAAGCATCTAAACCGAAATACATTGTTGTTTCATCTACAGGAGCATGAGGTCAGGCACTGATGTTGGAGAGCTCTTGAGTTCACTCTTCAACCTTAACACATCATGTCATCATGGAGCTCGCTTTGTGCACAAGAACATTGTCATGTGGGAAACTGTAACACAAAAACATCATATACAGTCATACGGTTCACACTTTATGGCAACAGTTTGCGGAAGAACCACATATGGGTTCGATGGTCAGGGTGCACATACTTTTGGACATGGCGTGTACCTAATCTAGTTAGTATCTAGAATAGAAAAATGATAGCTACTATATATTAAACCAGTCCTGGATAAGCAATGAGTGACTTTACTAATCAAATAATGAACAAACAGAAAAAAAAAAACCAAGAGAATCAAACTAAAAACTAAACTGTTTTAATTAGCTAATTAGCTAATTACATTAAAACACCATGAATTAGCATTTAGTAATGAAATTATAATCATTTCCCAATGAATATCTATTCTAACTTTCATTTCTCATCACGTTTGGGATCCATTTTATACTTTTAACCAAAAGACATTTTAATATGCAAAAAACAAACAAAGAAACAAACAAAAACAAACAAATGTTAGCAAAGCGTCTTATATTAGCTTCTCAAGAATCGATCACGTGATCTAATTAACGCATCCTATTGGATACAACACGGGTTTTTGGCATCGTTCCATGGCATGAGCACAAAAAAAAAAAAAAAAAAAAGAAAGAAAAGTAAATATTAACCGATTTGTTTTTCGTCTGGGTTTTAAACGGTGGAAGAGGCGATTTGTATATAAAAAAAATGTTATGCAAAAATTTACATTTTAATAATAATAATAATAATAATAATAATAATAATAATGATAAAGACATTTTCCATTTAACTCAGCGGGCTTTGAGACCATGTAGCGAGGTAACATCTGCTTCACCGCTCGAGCTCCAGTAAAGGATGAGAAGTGAGGCAGAGGCGCGAGCGCGCACACACACACACACACACACACACACACACAGGCGTGCGCGCAGGCACGCATACGTATGTATAGTAATCCCAGCGAGGAGGTGAGAGAGAGAGAGAGAGAGAGATGATGATGAGCAGGAGGAGGAGGATGGTGCTGATGATGGTGCTCTGGGTCTCAGCGTAAATCCCGTGCATTGCTTTCGGAACAAAGTGGAGCTGAATGCTGGAAACACTGCAGCAAAATGAGGACAGCGACGGTAATGTTTCATCTCTTTTATTATTAACTGCTTGGCTGTTTATCTGGTATCCTGCATGAACAATACGACCTCATCGACACTCTCTTACTTTTACTTTAAATCTATTGAATCGGCACGAGACGCACGCGCTGTTTGGGGCGCGCACGTGACATTGCATGGGCAGCATTTGGGGTGCTGTCCAACAGAAGACATGCTGAACTGAATTAACAACCGGTAACCTACCTGTCATGATGTAGTAGTAGTAGTTTTTACTTACTGCATGTGCTTTAAGGTTGTCTTCATGCCTTCCCACTGGGTGGTCACTGGGGTGTTCTACCTTGTTACCAAGACTCGTGTATCTTAAATCGAAATTTTTGTTTAATTACAATGCAATCTACAGTAACATAGAGACACACTCATTTTTATTTTTATACTGTAGCAGTGGAGTTTGGCAGCATGTTGGGGGGAAAAAAAAAAGCTGCCTGTTTTTTTGTGATGCCAAAGGATACCGATCGGTGTGTCGACCACCACACTCAGTAAACAAGGCACTAAGGGTCTAGATCTTAAGCGCTGTGGCTGACCGTTCAGGGGACGAGAATAAAACTGACATCACGTCGTTTAACGATTTCTTTTGCAGCCGAAATCATACACAGTTCCGTTATCGAATATTCGACTCTTCCACGTGCCTGTTATCTTCACGAGCTTTAAAATTGGAATTATGATGAATATTTGTGCTCTTTTATCTTCTGGATATTGACAGACTTGGGTGAATTCACCCAAAATCAACATCTGCTACGCTTCACTGTAAACATCGATATGTCGTGCATCTTTAAAGCTCGATTCAACGACGTAACTGAAATTGGTTGGACTTGAAACGCACACTTGTGTATTTTCAGGTTAAAGGTATGTATGTACTGTATAAACAATGCTAGTAACTGCTACAACTTGACCAAAACTCAGCTCATGCATACACGATGAAAATGTGGGACTTGGATATATGGTGCATTATGGATATTATCATATAGCAAACTGTCAGAGGAAGACAGTGTGAGTCTCCACTAAGAATTGGAACAATGTAAAAAAAAATATATATATATCATAGAGAGTAAAAGTGTTTTGGATTCCCATCACAGAGGGCACTGTGTGTCTGTGGACTACAAGATTCCCCTAAGGATACTGTACTGTATGTACTGGAAGAACAGGTCATGATGGGAAACTGGAGTAACGTTCAAGCTCATGTATGTGGAAGTGGGTAGATAGCGCTTTCCTCTTGTGTCTCAGCTAGTGCATGTGCCAGAAAAGCGCTAATAATAACAACTGGGTTGATGAAAATGATGTGTTATACTCATTACGTTTTGTCCCCCAGCGCCATGGAGCAGCCGTGTTTCTGGCCATCACCATGTGCACCAGCTTGTTCTTGATATACAACGTCAACACCAACAACAGCAACAGCGACAGCAGGAGTTCTCCTGCCACGTCTACCCAGAATCCACACAAAGCCCCTCCACTTCCACCCCTGCAGGGCTACATCAGCATTATTGACCACAGTGTAAGTGCACGTCCTCGCTTGTCATAACCCATATTCAAGGCATTTCATTTACCGTTATGATGTACCGTGAGAGAGCGCTGTAACATCTACTGGTTCATTAAGTGAATAGCACGCAGGAATCCGATAACTGTCAGGTCTTGGCTATGCTGAAGCTGGGTTGTGTTATCAGGTTAATGACTGACTTCTGACCCAACAACTGACTGTTAGAGCTGTTAAACAAAACAGCAAATGATTGCTACTTCTATAAGGTATAACACCACTCTAATGGATGAAGTTATCATCATCATCCATTGGGGTTGTGTGATGAACCGGAGTTATGTGTTACTGCGCTGGGAAAATGATATCCTTTCGATTTTCCATTACTGAAGAGGACTCGCATTTCTATACGAAATAAATAAATAAATAAATAAATAAATAAAAAGGCAGACTGAAAGGAAACTCAACACTGTGTAAAACTCAGAGGCCTGAATGATAATCCCTGTGTTTCACATCTCAAACCCTGTTTACTGGAAACGAACTTTGTACTTTCGGTCGTATTGATAAATCCGTTTGTTATCCGTCACCTAACGCTTGATCAATAAACCTAATTTATACCAGTCTCGAATCACTCAGCGTCGCAACTGTGGACCGCAGGTTTATATTAACGCTCGTGTTCTTACATGCTAATTAACATCGTGGTGGTAACAGTAACTCAGCTGATTTGTTTAAAGGAAAAATAATAATAGAAATAAAATTCCATATTTTCTGCACTCAAACTCAGGATCAAGAATAATTTTTAATTATTAATTATTAATTATTTAATTATTGTGGGTTCTCGCACCGAGCCTGGACTTATTAAACTGAAGTGAAATACGACAGACCTGCCCACCGTCCGCGTTTAACATTTTTATTTGATTTGATTTTTGTTTGTTTGTTTGTTTGCTGTGCATCAAAAAATGAAACACATGAATAATGATAGAGGCAAAAGTGCGACTGAAAATTAATCAGTGGCATTTAGAATACTGCTGACATTTGCCAAAGTGCTCTGGGTGTGTGTGTGTGTGTGTGTGTGTGTGTGTGTGTGTGTTTCAACTATCCAAACTATTCCTAAATTTCCTACAAGTATAACCAACCTCACAGAAATCAGTTAACTGTTTCCATTCAGGCCAATTTTCAGCAGGTGGTTTTGGACCTCCACTAAATCCCGGCTTCAGTACTGAATCTGAAAAGAAAGAAGGAACCGAGCGCCTGCAGAAACTCATGCAAGTCCCATTAATCACAATTTAGCCCGGTCCAGCCGCTCAATAGCCACCTGCCATTAACAATAACATCCCGAGCTCAACCGAAACCCTTTGCTCTGTGTGCTGTCGATGAACCTGTAGAGTTTTTTTTTTCTCCCGATCCGAAGCCTGCGCAGAAAATCCTGCCCGGTGATGAGAAGTGGCAGCGAGTCTCCGGCAAGGTGCTGAAACCCCAAATAGCTTTGCAGTTCGATCAGCACTTGGTGATCAATGGAGACCTCCTGCACCGATGCTCAGCAGGGGGGCTTCTCCAGCAGAGCGATTGACTTTCACCCGTCATTAATTCTCTTTTGACTCAAACAAATACACCGGTCGTAAAAAAGAGACAACTTTAAGACAACCCGAGAACTTTTAATTTACTGTCTTTAAAAGCAAAGCGAATTGCGACAATTTTTGGAAACGCTGCTTTATTTAAGACGCTATTTATTGCTCGATTGATTTATTTATTTAATTCATCTTTTTAGCGCATTTAGCAATGATCAGGTTCATGTTTATGTCGTGCTCGCCGGAAATCCGTTGTTCATTCGGCAGTGGCGCTCGCAGCTGGCAATAGGAAGAAGAATAGTAGCTCATGAAGCAGGATTTCTCAGAATATGTATGGCTAAAATGTAAGGCGCTGCAGAAAATGGTAACTAATTCATCCTGAGAGAGCCCGAGGAGAGCGGCTACCAGGTGCAGAAGATAAATCTAAAGAGAGCAGAAGGCTTGTGTTTCACCCTGTTCCAGAAAATGATGGAAACTAGCACTGGTAAGGAGTGATTAGTGGCTAGGGGTATTACAGCCGGAGCTACAAATCAGCGTATTCGTATGTATCTGTATCGCTAGGCAAAGCTCAAGACAACATGACTTACAAAGATTGTACACGGAGGTCTGGAGAAAGTGTTTAATTGTTCAGCCTTGGGGTAAACGGTTCGTTATGATAATCATGTAGTTGATTACAGGCCGTGATACAGTACTTGTGTGTAAAGCTTCTTGGATAGAAAGTGTAGCGTGTAGCTTTATGGAGGATGTTTGTGTTCGTGTTAGTGTTTAGTCATCAGGACGGGAGTTTCCTCACTGCCTTTGGCACAAAATCCTTCTCCATCGAACTGTTACTGATACTATATAAACACTACTACTACAAATAACTAACTAACACTACTACTGTGAACACCGCTACGTCTCACTCAGTCACGCTCAGTAAACACTGTATCCTGGTCAGGGTGGTGTTGAATCTGGAAGCTATCCCAGGAACACAAGTTATGAGGCATGGGCATACTATTGTTGCTACTACTAATACGATTAAAGGTGGGGTCTCCGATGTTTGAGAAATGCTTCAAAAAACTGAGTCGGGACGACAAACAAAACAAAAACAGGATCAGCTTTCCAGCGCTGGAGAGAACTGAAGGAGCAGGAAGTTGGTCACATATTCACAGATTGGAGTTTCCCGAGTCAATAACTCCTGAGCTAAACGCTGTTACTACACAAAACACGGTTGTAGCTGCGTCTCTACATTACTACGATAGAAAAGAGGTGTTATTTGTGTAGTAACAGCGTTTAGCTCAGGAGTTATTGACTCAGGAAACTCCAATCTGTGAATATGTGACCAACTTCCTGCTCCTTCAGTCCTCTCCAGCGCTGGAAAGCTGATCCTATATTAACACGTCCTACTTCTTACCTTATCGTAAACCTTTCTTCTCTTTCTTTCTTTGTTTTTATCCTCCATGTCAATGTTAAAACCGCTTTCTGCTAATGTCACACATGCGCACTGAACACTCTCTCCGCCCATATTGACAAGACACGCCCCTTTCTGCTCATTGGCTACACGTTAGTTTTGTTTTTTGTTTTGTTTGTCGTCCCGACTCAGTTTTCTGAAGCATTTCTCAAACATCGGAGACCCCACCATTAACACTAATACATCTACTCCGAATACTCCTCCTACTGTTGTTGTTATTACCACGCCTGCTCTTATTACTACTCTTGCTTCTGCTCCTAAAAAAATCCTACTATAGAAATTAAGCAGCAGCTTCAGTTCAATCAGATTTGAGTGCGTGTTAATGACAGCGACACCACGAGCACAGCTGCCGTCTACCTGCTGACGTACTGTAACGTCCCCGAGTGCTATGAAAAAGGAGCGTATTCATTAATCAGTTCCTGAAGGTGCCTACAGCTCCCGGCCGCCGTCTTAGACAAAGCGAACAAAAGACAGAGACTGAGGAAAATACCGGCCTATTGTAATCAGGAAGAATAATTTGAGATCCACTCTACAGGGCAATCGATGCAGCCGACACAAGCGAGCGCTATCTGGCAGATCATTTTCCAAGCTTCCTCTTGCTTTGTCTTCCTGAAACAGAACCTCCGCGCTGTGCGTGTACATTTACAAGCTGTTTGGACTTTATGAGCAAATCACATTTGTAAATAGCAAAAAAGGGGACGTTTGAGTGTATAAGAGCAGAGGGACCAACTATCGTTGTCACCGTGCGGAAAAATCTCTACGGCTCTAGGAACTGAAATGAAAGACGTGAAAGGGTTCCAGGAAGACGTGATTTTAGCCGCGTCTCGGTTATAGAGTCTCCCTTTCACCTCATTACAGTTCATTCATATGAGCGCTGCAGGCTCAGAGGAGGATATTGGCCCGGGCTCAGCTTGGAACAGCAGCGACGGCTGAAGCGAATCCGCTAATCCACGGCTGTCAGATTCGCTTTAATCTAGATGGGAAAAGTGTAACAGACAATAGAAAAGCACTTTGTCAGCACAGCCTCGGAGAGGAAACATATTGGTATTCTTAGCTGGGGGAAAAAAAAAAGAAGCAAGATCAGCAAAGAGAAACGGAGACGATCCGATCGTGCGACATCTCGCGTTTAGCGTGTAGCAAAGAGCAGAAGTAGCTGAAGTTGGTCATAAGTCTGGTTCATGTCACGCAGAAATGTTAAACGATGAAACCTCGTAATCAGCTTGAGAAGAATTTATCATAGTCGAAATACTCGATTCTCAATTCTGATTGGCTGAGGCGGCGTAGCTGCAGATTACAGGTTACACGCTATATCGTTACTGGAACAACGTCTCACACAGAGACTTCTTCACTTCCACAAATTTACAAAATGCACGCGCTCGTTACCATGGTTACCAAGGAAGGTGATAGAACCTTGTTCTTCTTCTCGGGTTTCAAGTGGCCACTTGTGTATCTTCTGCCGCTGAGAACGTGATAAAGATTCAGAGCAGACTTCAGTGTACATGTTTACTGCAATAAATCCACCGCTTAAAGACACCGATGGCGAAGTGGCCCTGGTGTCGCTCTGCGTATGAAAGCATTATATTCGCACTGAATCACCAGCTCTGCCGTTTACGCCAAGCGAACGTCGTCCCGCTCTTTCGCTTGCCTTATGTAGGAGCTTTATTTTGTGCGTTTGTCGTGTTAAGGACGCTCGTAAGTGTCGTTTTTTAAAAGGCTTGTCTTCATTCTGCAACTGCGTTGTAGTTTAAAATTGTCATTTTAACAAATGACAAACAAACAAACAAACAAACAAACACAAAATCCGTGGAATAAATGTGGTGGCAAATGTCACTGTGTCTTGGTTTGACATTTAATGAAAACACAAATGATCTCTGTAAGCCATAAAACTAATTAGCAGGGAAAGGCCTCTCTGGTGGTGTTTATCAAGCCAGAGGATATTAATATTGTGTTGATGGCTTGTGGTGTTGACCCCCGTCTGCCCTTTTGCTTGACTGGTAATTAACGAGAGTGCGCTGGTGCGTGGTGGACGTCCAAGCTTCTCCAGCCGCGCGGCTTTTTAGATCGTCGTCTTCGTCTTGGTTGTGAGAAGAGAAGTCTGATTCGGCTTCCCGACCCTATGGACCGTCAGCGGTCAAGTGAGATCAAATGCTAATAAAACTCATTTGTCTTCCGGTAGCGGTGACTTGACCATTCTGCGTGCGATGTTGAACTTTCTCGGCTTGTCCTGCGTGATTAATGCTGTGAGAGGTGCTGGCAGGAGCCACGGTCAGTTCTTTCATTTACTGCATGGCTGAGTTTTTAGATCCTCCGAGGTGCATCTGTGCAGTGTAGAGAATGAGACAAAGAGAGAGAGAGAGAGAGAGAGAGACAGCTTTGAGAACATCCCGAGGGACTTCTCTCTACACACCGGTGCACTTTGATGTCTCTAGTGGTGGCGGATTTGCTCTCAGCCTTGAAGCTGCAACACGTCAGGAGCCGGCGAGGAACGAACAGACACACACACACACACACACACACATCATCATCATGGTACAGCACATGCTGGAATGTCCCCGAGTGAAAAGGAAGAACAATATCAGGAGTGAAAGTCTCATCCACTGATCTTTTTAAATTCATGAATATGCTGAGCTCACAGCATCCTCACTCATTCACTCACTCACACTCACTCACTCACTCACACTCACTCACTCACTCACTCACTCATTCACTCACTCATCTTCTACCGCTTATCCGAACTACCTCGGGTCACGGGGAGCCTGTGCCTATCTCATGCGTCATCGGGCATCAAGGCAGGATACACCCTGGACGGAGTGCCAACCCATCGCAGGGCACACACACACACACACACACACACACTCACTCTCATTCACTCACTACGGACAATGCCCCCCCTCACAGCATCCTGTGATTCATAAATAATAATAATAATAATAATAATAATAATAATAATAATCTCCTGTTCAGCCGTCAAAACACACGTTTGGTTCGTTTTGAGTTCATGTGCTTGTTGTTAGCTTTTGTTCTCATTTTTTGTTAACATTGTTAAATTCCGCAACTCAAATTCCTTCCATGTAGCAAACGGATTCTGGAAATGGAAACTCGACCCCAGTATCAAATCTTAAGACTTGGAAGGAACTCAACCCCAATTCTAAAACCCATCACTTAAAACTCAGCCCCAACGTAACGGCTTCCGACTTGAAACTCAACCCCAATTTCGAATCTTACGACTTGGAACTCATCCCCAGTGGCTTTAGAAACCTGACGCTGTGATATTTCAAGATTCATGACCCAGGACTTGACTTGAATTTCAAGGCTGACTCGAATCTCCACTCCTAATTTGGGGATTAATGACAGGAAACTCGACTACGTGCTTATGATAGTATATTCGATAGTATATATATATAGGAGGCTGAGTGTACTTTATTTTTCCCACGACGACATATAAGCAGCATTTGTGAGGTTAGGAGACATGTTTATTTGAAGTGAAATAGTGACCGAGCCTTGAAAACGGCATTCACTAAATTCCAGGGGTTTCGTTACCATGACGTAAAGTGGGCGTGTTTACGGAGGTCTTGGAAAAAACACCCTCTTTCAAAAAAACCCAGCATACTACGACGGACAAAACAGTCATACAGGTAAAAAACTACGGTTAGGGTTAGGGTTAGGGTTAGATTATCCAATAGGCCACGCCTACCCGATGACGCAATATCTGTTACGCTGTTCTGAAATCCCTGGAAATAATTAGTACATCCCCCTCGAAAACTATCGTGTCTGTATGGTAGAAGTTTAGAAGTTATACTAAGATGAACCTCCCTGAGTTTCTGTCCTGCTTTGATGAAACATGACTCTGGAGCCCAGCTTGGCTCCTCAAGACTGTGGCACCAGGCGACACAGAAGACATCCAAGACTGCCAAGCGAAAGCGAGCCTGAAGGGATTGGCAAAAGCAATTCCAGACTTTCTCGTTTGATAAACATTTTCTCTCCAGAGTCATCAGCTGCTCGGTCGTTCTGTCGCTCCGGACATCTGCTCCCCGACTCGTCCGAGTCTGGAATATGCCAATTTTCACGCCTTTTACGATTTACCGCCGACGTGCTGTGTGAAACTTCAGCCTTTATGAAATCCGAACGAAGCAGACGAGCGTCACAAACAGTGACGACCGGAACGAGTGTACGGATGTGTAGAATGAATGAATCAGTTCTGTTGAGCCTTTTTTCCTTAGGAGAAATGTTCAAAGGAAAGCTGTGGCACTTTCTGGCGTGCTGAAATGCCTTTATTTCCATTCGCTACTGCGCGTTACTGGGGCCACGGGCACCGCTCGCCAATTTGGGCGCGACTCATGAGGTTGTAGTTTGGAATAAAAAAAAAAAGAACACGAAAAATCATTTCCTTTCATCGTTTTCTGTGCCGTTTTTCCGTCAGAAATCAGCGTCGCTTGTACGATAATCATTAAAGCTTTGCTCTCACACCACGACGCTGCTTTACCCTAAAGAGGGAACGGTTATAAATTAGAGCTGCAACAGTACTGATACTTTACAGCCGTCTGATATCTTACACCTCGACGTTTAATCTTTTTTTTAATACATCCCTTCGTCCTGTTTTATTCCCTTAGGCCTGAACGCATTGTTCTCGCTGAACAGTTTGACACCTTGTCGTTGTGAAAAAACCCCAAATTGGTTTTCGCTAAAAGAATTCATGCGTTTTCCCTACAGTCTAACGAGCGCTCGGGTATTCAGCGGACTCTCGATGGCGTGAAAAATATATAAAAACGTCTCATGGCGGTTTGGTCTCCAGCCTCCTCGACAGCGTACTGTTGAATAAACTGAACACCTTTTTGTTAACCTTTTATTCAGAGCTCCTGCTGCTATTCAGGATCAGAGGCGTTGTCGATCGCTTGCGGTCCTCCGAGAAGCTTATTTCTGTATCGAAGGCCAACGGGACGTTTCCTATAAAGCCTGCTGTCGTCTGCGTGTCGGTGTTTTGTGGAGTTTATCCTCCGAGACGCTCGTTTTGTTCGTTTACGGGTGATGGAAATGCGATGCGATAATAATTCACCTAAAGCGCTCGTGTTCATCCATATTCAGATCCGGCGTGGGCTGAGTGCCGATTGTCACTTAAAAGGCTGTTGCTCCAGGTGGCCATCGTTATTAATTAAACATGGAGCTAACGTGGAGAGTCGTAGGTGGTACTGGGTTATGAGCCAGTGTGTGAAATTACACACGATTTATAAATATACTGTTGGGTTGTTTTTATTTAAATTACGGCAGCAAAAAATCCAGACCTCAAATCATGGTGAATGATCCCAAAGTTTTTCCAATTCCCTGCTCATGAGTTGAGGAAAGAACGAGAGAAAGCCCTAGAAGTGGGGTTTGATCTTATCTTGTTATATCTTGCCGTTTTTCAATTCGTATGGATTATATCCGGGGGTGTGTGTGTGTGTGTGTGTGTGTGTGTGTGTGTGTGTGTGTGTGTGTGTGTTTGTGTATTTTCTGCTTTGTTTCCCATGTATTTTCTCCTGCGCTGTAATTACACCATGAAGCACTGACAAGTGAACTTGTTTATCCCTGTTCACTATAATTAACCTTTTAGCGCTAGTCCACATTTGTACTCCATGAGAAGTCGCTGTTTCTGCTGCACACTCAAACAGCAGGTTTTTTTTTTTTTTTTTCCTTTTATTAAATGAGTATGAGACCGAAACTCACCGAAGGTTCAGAAGGTTCGCCGAAAACGCTCCTTAACACCGGTGCATGGTGGAATTTTTGAGCAGCTACAAATCTGTAATAATAAATAACATTAAGGACTCAATCAGGAGTGTGATTCAAGCAGCAGACCTAACAAGGTTTACTCATTTATGAATAATAATAATAATAATAATAAGACGAAGAAGAAGAAGATCGGAGCGCACGGTGGCTTAGTGGTTAGCACGTTCGCCTCACACCTCCAGGGTTGGGGGTTCGATTCCCACCTCCACCTTGTGTGTGTGGACTTTGCATGTTCTCCCCGTGCCTTGGGGGTTTCCTCCGGGTACTCCGGTTTCCTCCCCCGGTCCAAAGACAAGCATGGTAGGTTGATTGGCATCTCTGGAAAAAATTGTCCGTAGTGTGTGATTGCGTGAGTGAATGAGAGTGTGTGTGTGCGTGTCCTGCGATGGGTTGGCACAACGTCCAGGGTGTATCCTGCCTTGATGCCCGATGACACCTGAGATAGGCACAGGCTCCCCGTGACCCGAGGTAGTTCGGATAAGCGGTAGAAAATGAATGAATGAACAATAAGAAGAAGAATAAAGGGACGTCACCTGTTTTTTCATCCAGACTAATGCTCTCTGAAGCTCAGGACAGATTTTCCTCTGCCATTTTGTTTGTAATGAAGCTTATTTGCTTGTTGTTTTTTAAATTAGCTACAAAATTGAATATATACATATCACCATTATAAGATATATAAGATATCAAACCATCATGAGACCAAAAGGATGGTAAAAGTATCATTTCTGGTTTGTTATTTAAATAAGAAATAAATCAACACACTGAGCGGTGACATTAAATCCATTATACAGTATAAAAAAAAAAACGCAAAGGATACGTCACAACTACAACTCCGTCTAGAGAAGGACATCCATCAAAGGTATGTGACAGGAGCGTATTTGTTGATTCGTGACTTACTGTATAATCCAAATGAAATCCCTGAGTACAGGTTCAGGGGTGGGGGTGGGGTGTAGTGGGGAGGGGTGTGTGTGTGTGCAATGCTTCTTGTACGATTGGGCAAAATGAATAGAACTGAACTGAATAGAAGGTTTAGAGGTGAGTCCCACCTTTGGTCAATAAGTCCATGTGTCACTCTTAGTCATGTACCTACACTAGCACTCCAGGTTCCTTTACAGCTCTCTAGTCTATTTTCAATTCATGTTTTTAAAAAAAAAAGGTAAAAAAAAAAAAAAAAAAAAAAAGGAACATTAATTAAACGAGCTTCTGCAGTTACGCACTCTGGGGTGTTTTCTCCGGTGAGTTAAAAAGTGTGAATATCATTTGCATAATGCGAGGGAAGAGACTTTGGGGCAGAGTCGATTAAGACCTGCTGAGAGTGCAGGCTAATGGGCACTCGGCGAACAGGACGAACCATCCTCGCTGAACCCCAAGCCCAATTAGTCGAATCCTTTTGGCTTCTCTTCATCCTCCTCCGACGGCAGCTGCTGCCGCCGCCGCCACACATTTCCAGCAGTAGCTCTTAATTAGATGCGATATAAAAAAAAAAAAAAAAAAATTCACGTCTTGTCTAAAACCCCCTCTATAAAGAAACGGGGCCCAATTACGCATGGGCTGAGAGCACGTGACCCCGGAGAAGCTCGGGGCGACGATGGAATGATGAGAATACCGGGAAGGGGACTAAAGGACATGTGTGTGTAGGTCAGTTTAACGCCAACCTTAACGGCTGTACTTCAACTGACCAGTTTTGTGGTCTGCAAAGAAAAGAAGGATTTAATCTGGGGAATTAGAGAGAAACGAGGTCCCGCTAGCGCGCTCCATCTCGTGAAAAATTCAGTTTCATTTTGGCAGCCAGGCTAAAACCTCGCTATCTTTAGCTTAACCTTCACATTCTCTTCAGATCAAAATGAATCGTCTGGAATCTGCGTTTTAACGTTTATTCATTCTGTGCTTAGCTGGAGTTCTTTCATGAACATGGGAAATGTACATTAAAAAAAAAGGTAGATTATTATTAGCCACCATTTGCACTTAGTCCAGAAGTCAGAAAAGTCAAACTCAGCTCAATTTATGCTAATCTCTGTCCTTTGTCCGTTTATGCTAATCTCTGTTAGAGTTGAACTTCCGTTTAAGTCGTAATCATTACCACATGGATGAAAAGGCTTAATCTCTGCTTTCTGTCCCCGAATAACACTAAGCATGGTTTGTAATTATTCCAAAATACAACTGAGCTCTAATTATAGATATGAGATACAGTACCGTAACGTTAAAAAGCTACCCAACACTCCGCTAACAACAACAGTAAATCCAGCTAACACGACGTGCCGACAGCAAGTACGAATGACCTCCTTTTAATAGCCATCATCAAAGTCTTTTATTTATGGAAGCAGTCTCCGGTGTTAGCCCCAGGATAGTATTTTCTCAGTAGTTTCACAGTAACAAGCCGTTTTTTCCACTTTAATTTGTCAGACAAATCTGCATCTGTTCATCTTTACCAATCTTTTGAGCTCAAATCCGAAACGAACTATATCAAGTTGTTACCGGTCAATCGAGATGGGAAAAAAATAACCTAGGGAGTTGTTCATTTTCATGTGTGATACATTTTCCATCGTAACTGCACCATGGTGAGAGCGACATGTCGGGGCAGTTTGTCTGAAAGTGACCTTGCCACTAGCGAGCAACTCAATCTGCGAGCTGCACACGCTTTCCTTCACTTCATACGCCAAGCTCATCGCATCCACAGCAGGAGGACGGAGATAGCGAGGTGATTGGGATGGGAGGACGCAGTGTGTGGGGTGGGGTGGGGTAGGGTGTGGGGGTGAGGTTAGGATGCTGAGAAATAAACGAAGGATCTCTGTATCAAGACGACGGCTACATCTCGAAGCCAAAGGGCAGATCACGCTGAGGAAGAGGCAGAGGGGTTGACAAGCTGGCCTGCACCCGAAGCTGAGCTCTCGGACGCTCATCTAGAGCACAATATAACGAGATTCCCCTGGGGTGAGTGTGTGTGTGTGTGTGTGTGTGTGTGTGTGTGTGTGTGTGTGTGTGTGTGGGAGGGGAAGGGGGGGCTGAAGGTTGATGGCAATCACTGCAAACTAAGAGAAAGGGATTGAGAGTATTGAGTGGGAGGTGGAGAGAAACAGGACAGAACTCAACAGAACAAGATTCCTCTAGAGAGGTTTAAATGACATATTCTCTAACTGGCCAAAATGACCAGCGTTCAGATGCGTTTGAGTGGAACTATATGAATATTTTATAAATATTTATATGCCTTGTCACATATATTACATGTCACGACATATCAACCGATACCGGCTGCTCTTGTACAAAAAAAAATTAGAAATAAAATAAATCTACTCTGTTGCCTATTTCATTATTTATTTCACTTGTGATTAATAACGTTTGTAAATTTGTGCCTGTTGGCCAAGCTGAAGAAGGCATGGCTTTTAGGCATATCAACAGACTAAAGTGGGCGTGGCCTCTGTAAATGTCAGCAGATTAAAGTGGGCATGGCCTATGTACATGTCAGCAGATTTAAGTGGGCGTGGCCTCTGTACATGTCAGTAGATTAAAGGTAGCCACGGACTACACGTATGTCAGGAGTTCAAAGTGGGCGTGGCCTCTGTACATGTCAGTAGATTAAAGGTAGCCATGGACTACACGTATGACAGCAGTTCAAAGTGGGCGTGGTCTCTGTACATGTCAGTAGATTAAAGGTAGCCATGGACTACATGTATGTCAGCAGTTTAAAGTGGGCGTGGCCTCTGTACATGTCAGCAGATTAAAGGTAGCCATGGACTACACGTATGTCAGCAGTTCAAAGTGGGCGTGGCCTCTGTACATGTCAGCAGATTAAAGGTAGCCATGGACTACACGTATGACAGCAGTTCAAAGTGGGCGTGGTCTCTGTACATGTCAGTAGATTAAAGGTAGCCATGGACTACATGTATGTCAGCAGTTTAAAGTGGGCGTGGCCTCTGTACATGTCAGCAGATTAAAGGTAGCCATGGACTACACGTATGTCAGCAGTTCAAAGTGGGCGTGGCCTCTGTACATGTCAGTAGATTAAAGGTAGCCATGGACTACACGTATGACAGCAGTTCAAAGTGGGCGTGGCCTCTGTACATGTCAGTAGATTAAAGGTAGCCATGGACTACACGTATGTCAGCAGTTCAAAGTGGGCGTGGCCTCTGTACATGTCAGCAGATTAAAGGTAGCCATGGACTACACGTATGTCAGCAGTTCAAAGTGGGCGTGGCCTCTATGCAGATTAAGTGGGTTCCTCACTGGACTGTATTAAATATTCAGAAATCATATTCTACAGAACTGGAATATATGAAGATAATTGTACAGTGTATAGATATACATTGTGTTAGAGGTGCTGCGTGATGTGTATAACCCGTCAAGGCTTTTGTCAGTACTCAATGCTCGATGCGTAGATCCGTTCATGCCGACCTTCCTCTTTAACATGACAAACAGCAGTGCGGTTTTGTCCCCTGAAGCTGCACTAAAAGATATGAATACCATTCATTGTGATGTACAGTTCATAAAGGACACATGACTCTTCACTGCTTTCACACTGAATGCATTCAGTAGAAGTTGAATCGAAAGTATTAATGAGCTCTCAGAAATAGTAACTGTGGAAGAACAGTAATGTCCTTATGTGAGGAAATTTCTCATGATAACACGCAGTCTTCTACGGCATCACAGCACCCGGGGCGTTGATCGTTGTGTATCTACAGCGAGCTCGCTAGTGTTTTATTTCTCACTCATTTCATTCTGCACTTGTTGCAGGACGTTTGTTTCACCTTTAATTTAAGGCTTCTAATTTTAGGTCAGTTGACTTCCTGGTGTGATTAGAGCGGATGTTTTCTTCTCACCACGTTCCTAGCTTCTCCTCAGTGTTAACATGTTCGTTAGGCTTTCCTCTCGCCTCTTATTTTCGGTGCCTGATAGACAGGCCCCACGCTGATGGCTCCCATCCCACCAGGAGACAAATTCCGTCTGCTGTCTTCCTCCGCCTCAGATACTCTGATATAACTGATTTGATTTCCGTAGGCCTGTTTCCCGCCACTGCCGGAGACGTGTTCGTGCTGCTAAAGCAGATCCCCAAGCTGCTCCATCCACAAGCGCAGCACAAATACAGACGGAGATGACTGAGTGGCTTGTTGATCAGCGTCCTCATTCGGGGTGCCGATAACACACCTGAACGCAAACGGCTCTCCAGGGCTCAGCTGTGAGCGCTCGCTCTGGGTTTCTCTGCTTTTTTTTTTAATGGTCAGGCCTGGCTGGAAGTGCCAGACGAGACACAGGAAGCTCACATAGGTCCACGAGAAGCTGATTAGCATCCTGGCTATGTTAAACATTATGTCAGTAGACCACCTTCACTAACCTGAGGGGTGGCTGACAGATTTCATTAATAAGAGAAGCAGAGATGGCGCTGCCAAGAGTGAGAGAGAAAATGCATGCATGGTCGCCTGTGGGTCGCCAAGTACACTGCTGCCATTTGTTATTTTTCCCCCCTCACAGCAGATGCTGTCATCCGGGACAAATTGCGTGCCGTTTTTTTTATGGGCTCTATGCATACTATTGATTTAAACAGAAATTTCGCAATAAGTGCGACACTTGCTCGAGCAGCAGAGACGGACATTAATCCCAGAAAATAACACCAGGCAGGCTGGCTAGGATGTGTCTCGATACCGAGTCCGACCTGATTACTGATGCTTTTATGTAGGAATAATTCATGGTGTGTCATAAAAAAGGGGGAGAGAATCTTTGGTATGAATATGAAGGTGTCTTGAACTCTCCAGCGACAGGGATTTGTAACAGAGGCTCAGATGAGTTTATTGTCTGGATGGATGCGGTATTGTGGCACCTTTATAGATGTGTAGTGTCTCCTCTTGTGGTGCTAAAAAAAACTCAGAAAGCCCAATCGGCCTTTTGTGGCACTCCTGGATCGAGAGCAGGAATTTAAGGTTAGAACGTAATGTTTGGATGGGTTTCTTTCGATCAGACAGGCTTGTTAGTGCACAAACTGGAACACCTAGAACTCCCTCGTCGTCTTTAGGCCCCGATGCTCCAAACAGTTCCTTAATCCCCACAGAATTATTCAGCTACAGAATTATTGGCACCCTCATAAGCATGCAGTTAATTTGAATAGAATTGTAGTGCAACTGGTTTTCAAGTGATCATTACCCCACAGTTCAAATTTGTCTCCGCTAGAGAGCAAAACATCTCTTCTGTAACATCAAGAACATTTGTAGAGGATACCGGACTCGATTCCATGCACACCATATCTTCTGTATTCTCAGTTTATCTTTTGAGCGTTTGAGGGGTCATGCCTCTTTCTCAAGGACTCATTAATGACACCTTGGTGATGCTTGGTTTTGAACTTGGACAAGATGCTCTCTCTGCATCTCAGTAATAAGATCACAGATGACTGTAAGGGTTCATTCTACAGCTAATTTACCACAAAGTTGATTGTGTTTTTATGGATTTTAGGACTAACTCATTCCAATTTGCCCCTACAGCCCCTGAAGATGCATTGCGGAAGTTGCTCATTGGTCACTAGCTCAGGTCACCTGACAGCTGGAGGACGGGGTAAGGAGATCGACAGGAGTGAGTGTGTGATCCGTATGAACGACGCGCCAAGTGGCCGTGGGTTTGGTGCCGACGTGGGCCGACGCACTACCCTGAGGGTGATTGCGCATTCTAGCATGCAGCGCGTTTTACGCAGTCGCCACGAGCTGCTCAACTCCAGCCAAGACACCGTGTTTATCTTCTGGGGCCCAAGCAACTACATGCGTAGGGATGGGAAGGGCCTGATCTACAACAACCTGCGCCTAATGAATCAGGTGCTGCCCAAGCTGAAGGTCTACATCATCTCCTGGCAGAAGATGCTGCAGTTTGACGAGCTCTTTAAAAAAGAGACAGGCAAAGACAGGTAAGGGGAACAGTTCAGTAATGTTATAGTGCATTTACGCTAAGCTGGTGTTTGAATTATGTCCAAGTGTCCAAGCTTCTTATATTTGACTTGCTTGTTAAATATTAAGCATCACTGTCTCTTTTCTCATCACCAAAATTTGCCGGTGGAGAGAAAAAAAAATATATATTTTTTTGGAGTAAATCAACCAGTGGCGATTCTAGGATTTTTCTGTAACAGGGGACATTAAGGGGCCACATGTTACATTCAGGGGCCAAGTACAGGGTACATTCAAGCACACAAAATAATTTATTCAGTTTGGAGCAAATACATTTCGGCAGTCATTCCCAAGCCAATCAGATTTCAGCAGGGGCCAGGGCCCCTGTGGCCCCGCCTCTAGAACCGCCCCTGAAATCAACTACTTCGGTAATTACTGCTTATTTGTTTATTTGACCTGAGGCAAGTTGCATAAAACGCAATGTTTCATTGGGATTTTTGGAATTAATGCTACATTGCTGCTGTTGTACTTATTCATTTATATATTTATTTACTTCTGTGTTTAGGCATTCTGGTCTCGATGTTTGCAGCGTGTGATATGAATAGAATATGCCATGTTTGTTTCTAAAACGGGTAACTCGCTCATAATTGCGCTGAAAGTCACCCCGTATTTGTGATTAAACATTACAGGCTCACCACGCTGACAGGTCATGAACAAATCCAATAGCAACACGATTATCATCGAATCAGCCAGATTTAACGATCCACATCTGAAAAAAAAAAACCCAAAAACTCCATGGAGTCTAATTAGAAAACCAATACAAATATTTCCAGTGATTAATTAGTCTAAATGAGACGCCGGCCGTCCTCGGCATCGTGTCCCATCGTATTAGTATTCAACCCACACCGGCGTACTTCTCTAACGTAATCACCTCTTCATCTTTTATCTCTTGTTTACTTCGAGGAACTCTTTCCGAAGTGGCACAAAGGAAGAAAACAAAAAAGAAAGGAAGACATGAGGATGAAAGGATGAAAATCACTGCGAGAAACATGCCAACGCCTTTTTCCACCCAGAGCCTCTGTTAGATGTTAGTGTCAGATGGGCGAGCAGTTGGCTGCGTTGTTGTGTGTGTTTGCCTGACAAGCTTGCAATTGCAAAGAGCAAACTCAGCCTGTCAAAGTTGTTCCAAGAAACTTTGACAGGCTCGCTGCTTATTTAAAGAGCTCCAAAGCTGCCACTGTTGTTTGTCTTTCCTGAATGAGAAATTGATTTAATCGTATTTAAGAAATCCGGTTTGAGTTCGATTAACGTCAGCGAGGTTGAGTGGAGAAAATTTTAACAAATGGCAATTTTGGTGTAAAAGTGTAAAAGCTTTTGTTCAGTCTCTGCCAAACACCCGGGTAGCTTTTAAAGCTGAGACAATACAGAAAATTCCTGGATATATCCTCTCGCAAATCTCTCTGGGATGCTGAGACACATGGTCATATTGTTCACGTACAGTATGTTAGAAATCTGTTAATGTGATCAAACCCCCCAGATGCCGTCTCTGCTTCGAACCATGAAAACTAGCCAAAATGAAAATTGGCTTGTAGTCCAGGAGGATTATTTGTACATCATCTCATTGTCTCAGGCTTGTCAGAGGCTGGCAGAGGTTTATTTATATTTTTTAATATCTTTGCTAATTCCTGACTCCTCAAGGCAATGCAGCATCACATTGTTGTCAGGCCTTGGGAAGGCAAAAGGACCTGATGGTTGCACAACCTACCTAAAGAAAAAGGTTTGGACAGATAAATGAAGATCATGTAGTTGGCATGATTTGTTCAAATTTGCAAGGACACTGGATCTATTGTGCCAATGCTCAGATTACAGATCTATGTCCCTGTCCTCACCTCTGGCAAATCTGTTGTGGGTAGTGACCAAAAAACTAGACGGAAGGAAAGGTGGCAAACTCTAGGCATCTCCGCAGAGTTCCTCTTTGTGATTGTTGAGAAGTTTGGTAATCCAAGAGAACCTCAGCAATGCTTACTACTCTGACACAGAAGAGGCAGTTGTGGTGATTTGGACACCTTGCGATGGTTCGACTGTCAGTCAGATCCCAAAGGATGGAAACCACTGGGCAGACCCTGAACTGGCTGGAAAAATAATCTGTCTCAGTGGTTTGCAAAAGTCTGAGAATCTCCCTGAAGGAGCCTGGATTCCCTGGATTCTGTGGCTAGCGATAGAGAAGTATGTCCTGATCTTCACATCAGGAAAGGAGGAAAGAAAATTACAGAATAAACACTAATCATCTAATCTAAGTGAAAGTACTGTTAGTTCATTAGTTTATCAAGAAGATACAGTAGCTTTTATTGCTTTATTCTGGTGTGTACCCTCTTTTAATGTCATGGGTTGTCTGGCTAATACGTATAAGTAAAGCTTTCCAAACTGGATCGCTGACCTTGATCATCAACCAACATCATCTGTGACGACAGCAAGAGCCATTACTGTCCCGAAACAAACACACACTCTGTTCTCCAAAGAGCTGCAGATAGGCTAAACTCGGTCAGGCAGATTTATACAAAAAAAAAAAAAAAAAGAGAAAAGGCTTACAGATTTATCCTCTCTAATGTGCGTTAGTTTTCATTCCTCTTTCTTCTCAGGATGCCACAGTAATACTCATAGCAGCTGCGCCAAACTATACTAATTTCCCCAAACACACAGAAGAAGGAAGAAATGAACCATCTGGTCTTTCTTACTGAATTCACTCAGACATAAATCATTTGCATCCATTTGCTTCCAGGCATCTGCCAGAAGCTCCTTCAGCAACTTTAGGAATCACCTTCATCTTTATAGCTTCATGGCTGAAAACAATATTGTCCTGGAGATCTACGTACACTCGCTGTGTAATTGTTCAGGACTCTTATACCAAGTGAGAAAAACACCCCTGCATTGGATTTTGAACAACTGCTCGATCATCCCTGCCCCATCACCTGTAGGATATTTGCATAACTCTCAACCTCAGGCAAGGCCAATTGTTTCTGGCAGTCCTCTGATATTTCTTTCCTCATTGACTGCAACCTTTTGATATCAAACCAAAAGTCTGTTTTGCATTTCTGTCAACCTTAAAGCTATGACAAATTTACGCCATGACAGAATACCAAGGAATTACGGATACCATTAATTGACTCAAGGCTTTAAGGGCAATTAGAGGCCTAAAGCAAAGGTTTTTTTTTGTTTGTTTGTTTGTTTGTTTTAAATCTCATTAATTGTACAAAAACTTCGCATTGTGGTGCGACTGAAAAGCTCTGGCTCCATCATAAACAGACTAGACATGGTTGGGTATTCACAAGGTCCTGTGGTGTTTAAACTCTTACTGCCCTGTCTTTCACAGAAATAAAAAAAAAACAATCCTGGGGTATCAGTGGACTCAAGGATGCAGAAGGGGGCAGTTTGTGCTTTCGTCCGAGTGACAACGGTTTGAAAAGTTGCATTTGGCTTATGGTAGCGGACATACGATAGGGTAGAGTCGGCTGGTGGGTATGAATGACGAAACTGTGAGAAAATGGGGTAAAATAAAAAGCAAATAAATACATTTTATTACCATAGTCCATTTATAAAAATATTAGGCTCAGTGGTTAAATGTGTACCTTAGTTATGAGCTTCTTATTCCTGAACTACCCACCAACATAACACTTAGGATTCCCGTAAGTATAATTTATTTACTGTTTTATGAGATTTTGATCCAATTCAAGTGACCACTCAAACAAGCAAAGAACTATAAGCTATAAACTATAATAAGCTATAAAAACTAACTAGATTTGTAAAGTTTGTCGCAACAAACTTTGATGTTGGCTTTGACGAGGCAAATATTCGCAAAGGCCAGTGCTTTTTGGAGGTGAGTGGACATAAGGGTCAATGTTACTTTTGGAGGCAAGTGGACAGAAAGATAGGGTGCCAAAACATTTGGAGGCAAGTGGAGACGAGCATGTGACATCATTCAAATACTCCTGAGGAAGTTCCTCTCATTGTTCTGAGTGTTTTGATATGTCACATGTCCATGTTGTAAAAAGTTTTTTGATTTTGTATATTTTGGGGGCGGGGCTGCGGCACAACCGAAAGGCCAGTCGGTACACCAATTTAAAAGTTTGTTCAGAGTATCACCCTAAAGGAGCTGGCCGAGTTTGTTTATACCAAAGTTTAAACCTCCAAAGTTTATAATGGGAGTCTATGGGAAAAAAGGCCATTTTGAGACCCGGTACCGGAAGTACCGGTACTCGGATCGCTTAGAAAAGTAATAGCAACAAACTTTAGACCAGGTTCTACAACATATCCGAATTTGGTGCATGTGGCTCGAAAGCCCTAGGCCGCATTAAATTTTATAAATTTTTGTCTAAGCTTAAATAGGAAAACAGAATGTTGGCTTCTACAAAGCAACATAAATAATAAACCTTGATAATGATGGGTTGTTAAAAACCTAGAGAGAGTCTTGTGTGTTGACATACTGTAACATAGTACACCTCCAAGGCAAGACTTCATCGTCCACTGGTGAAAAGTGGTCAACAAAATGATCTACCCCAAAATTAAACCTGACAAATGAGATCTGAGGCAGAAACGAGGCCAAAACCGAGTCCCAGCAAGCGTGCCATCTTGATGTTGAGTGAACGCTCAATTTGCACATATGCACGAGAGATTATGGATGTAACCAATCTGCCAGATGGGCAACCTTTTTTCTGGCACAGGTAATTTCCCAGCAATCAAGACTACCTAATCAAGCCCCTTCTGTGATGTTCTTCCCTAATGATGTTTGTTTCTCCATTGTTATCATTTGTTGGAAAATCATCAGGGCTTCGGTATCAGATGACAGAACAGGAGAGTTGATGAGCAGCTGATGATGACGATCAGTTATAGTTATATCACATCAGATGGGAACCTTTCTTTAATGGCACTCGTACTCGGGTTTGGTCCACTGGAATGAATTCATCAATTTTACAGATTTCCCTAATGTAATTACAGCATTGTGATCAATCACTGACTCTCCCACTTTACTCTCTCTCTCTTGCCCAGGAGGACATCCAACTCCTGGTTAAGTACGGGTTGGTTCACAATGACGATAGCCCTAGAACTGTGCGACCGAATCAACGTTTACGGCATGGTGCCTCCAGATTTCTGCAAGTAAGTCCGGATATCTTCTGCATAATAATTTTTGTGCATAAAACATGCTGTGTAAAATCTATTTTGTTTGCTTGAAGCACTGTCATATCATTTAACACCCACACCATGTTGCCTTGCTGCGCACAAACTCCAATCTACCAATAACCAGGAGCGGAAAATGAGATGATTTATTACGCTCTTCCGCTGAGGCGTGACCTCTCCCAGGCCATTCTTAAGCTTTATTGTGTTACATGGAATCAATTTATTCCACTTATTCTCCCGAACCAATTCAGGTTAATTGCCTCGCCTACGGTTATTCAGCGCCAGATTAATTTGGGAATCTGGGAATCTAGTTTCTCGTGTACTTTGCAACTGCACCCTTTTTGTTAAAGTATGTTACAATTCTCCACAGGGAAGCTCAGCGCCCGTCCGTCCCGTACCATTATTATGAGCCCCTGGGGCCAGACGAATGTGCCATGTACATCTCCCACGAGCGCGGACGCCGAGGCAGCCATCACCGCTTCATCACGGAGAAACGCGTCTTTGCTAACTGGGCACGGACGTTTGATATCCATTTCTACCTGCCCAACTGGAGCCCAGCACCTTTACCCAAAAACAGTACGGCGACCAAAGTACTGCCTCAGTCACGGAGGACGTGACTCCAAACCTTGTGTATCTGCAATAGAACTATAGTGTCCACAGGCTAATACATACAAAGAGCTGTCTTGCTTTTTTTTTACTGGAGCTAAACAGTAATCCAGTCTGTGTTTGTACTATTGGTGCATGGACATTTCAAAACCACAAAGCAGAAATGACTCTCACTTACGAAACTTTTTCAGATACCTGTTACTGACGGAGTTCCTCAGGGCTCCGTGTCGGGACCGCTTTATTTGGAAGCATGTGTTATATCGAGATAAATCATGTCTAAATATTAGTGTTAAAGTCTGAAATAAATCTTGGATGACACTGAAATGATCTTTAAACATCCATTGTTATCGAAAAGAGGCATGAATGTCATTTTTATACATCTTCATCAGTACAAAAAAAGGTTTAAGGAAGTAGAGGATTATTTCAGATGACTTTTTTTGGGTCTTAAATTTGATGTTTTTTTTTTTTTGCTTAGCAGAATTCTCAGGATCTGTTGTTTTTTCTAAAACAAACTGTATCGCATATAATCAAAGCATACGAACACAAGGTAACAAGAATATATGTATGTTATTTATAATTCGATTAAACAGTACAAACAATATAGGCTGTAGTCATCTTAATTATGGCTTTGGTGGTGTTACTGGGTTCCGGTTAACAAGAGCAAATTGCTTTAGCTTTAATCTCCTACAAGATGACGGGCTGTCCTGATGGTATCTCGACTAGACACAATCTGTCTGATCATTTCCAATAATCTGTACAATAACCGGTAAGCAGACTGTTGCCTTGGTACCAAGATTATTGCAAATAATAATAATTAGCCAGAAACAAGCTCTTTATTGTCATAAACAGTATCATTATATTGTGTTTTAGCTACATTACATACTTACTAAATAAAATGAATGATATAAATACTGTTTTTTTTTTTTTGTCTTAAGTGATCTATTACATTTGGACACTTCCATAAAATGTTTACAGATATCTGACGATTATACTTTTTTTTTATTTTATTCTTTTTATAGTTTTACCTTATTAGGCTACAGTTATGTTATCCACTATATTAACTAGCTTGTTAATATTAAACGTTACAGAGAAGGAATCAACACCTCTCGGGCCAATCAGAGTTGAGAATTTGTCCCTATTATGTATTTTATTTCCCAGAGGCTCCTGATATAGTTTTTAACAGTCATTAATATTTAGCAAAAAAAAAGCAGGATTCTTTCTCTGGAACATTTCTGCATGTTTCCAGTCTCATGCAATGTGGTTGTTGGTTCCTTCTTTGTCAACGACATGAATAAACAAATAACCTATAAACTGGATTGTAAACTACATTTGTATTCAGGTCACACAACACCGTATTCAGAGCGTCCTCGTCGGATCGAAAAGAAATAGAGCTTTCCCCGAATTGCAGGTTGGCGTTTAGGGACATTCTGAATTCTGCTTATCTCAAATTACTATTGACTGTAAGAATGAGAATAAAACCCGTGATTATTTATTTATTTATTTATTTATTTATTTATTTATTTTAGAGTGGTCATTCAATTAGTCATGATTTTTTACATTCACTCCCTTGAATGGATCCATGCTGATGAAAAAAGTCATTATAAAGTCATTATAAATGCCACGGTATTTGTATGGCTCATAAGGCGTAAACTAAGTAACAGTCTTGACAAACTCGGGCCTGTTTTGTGAAAATTGGCCATGTTCCACTTTTAAAGAGAGCAGGGAATTAATCAGCCGCTCAGCTGGTGATCTAATTTTCATGAGTGCAGCAGAAAGGGGCAGGAAATCAGGACTGTGCTGTAGAACCTCTTCGATTTGTAGCCTTTTTTTTACCCCTCAAACATTATCAAAACCCTGTACTGAATCTTAAAAAATAAAAGTCTCAACCTTTCTGGATTGAGAACGGTCCATCAGCCAGATAATATCAGCTCAGCTGTGGCACAATGGAGGTTCCTTTTTACTGTGCGGAGAAATAGATTGACTAGTCAATAACTGTATATATATATATATCACACACAACGTAGCCCTGCGTAAATATTCACCCTCTTGCTATAAAACCCCTAAAATCTATTCGGTTGCTATCAGAAGTCACCGACATCAGAAGTTGAATGGCGTCGACCTTTGAGCAAGAGCCTTTTAAAGCAGTACCACAAAGACCAAGGAGATACTAAATCGAGACCCCAACATAGTTCTGGAAATCAGAGTTTTGGTTATTAAAAAAAAAACAAAAAACATAATAAATCCTGCAGAGTGACATTAGTATGAAATGTAGCACAAGGTGGTGCATTAAAAGTCTGTGAGCAGGTAAGGATCCAGAAACCACGTTATTTAGAATTAGGAACTTAATACACGGGGGCACGGTGGCTTAGTGGTTAGCACGTTCGCCTCACACCACCAGGGTCGGGGTTCGTTTCCCACCTCCACCTTGTGTGTGTGGAGTTTGCATGTTCTCCCCGTGCCTCGGGGGTTTCCTCCGGGTACTCCGGTTTCCTCTCCCAAAGACATGCATGGTAGGTTGATTGGCATCTCTGGAAAATTGTCCGTAGTGCGTGAGTGTATGAGTGTGTGTGTGTGCCCTGTGATGGGTTGGCACTCCGTCCAGGGTGTATCCTGCCTTGATGCCCGATGACCTCTGAGACACAGGCTCCCCGTGACCCGAGGTAGTTCGGATAAGCGGTAGAAAATGAGTGAGTGAGTGAGCGAGTGAGCTTAATACACTCTTTAGGCTGGGATAAAATCCCTTTATTAGCCCTAATACCCAAAATTAGGGTTTTAATTAAAATTAGGGTTCGGGATTTAGGGTTCAAGGTCAGTCAAAATTAGGGTTCTGACCTCAGACGACAAGCTAAAAGTTAGGGTTAGGTTTTTGGAAGTGTACAATGACGACACCCCCCCTAGTTTTGGTTCCATCAGACCAGAGAACCTCCAACACACTTTTTGGGAAAGTCTGAATGCCTTGTCACTCATCTATAATGTAAGACCCAGCTTTGTATAGAGAACAGGATTTGGTTACGGTGTGAATGAAGTGTCCTGTCTGAGCTGTGGATCTCTTCATCACGACAAAAACTAGACAACGAGTGAAATTATTTACTGCGCACTACTAGCATATAAAAATCGCCACTGAAAATACTGTATGACAATATAATTAAACACTGACCAGCTGTAAGTAATCCAAGAGCTGCAGAATTGTGCTACAGACACAACACGAATACAGAGACTTACTCTAGTCTATAGAGTGTAATAAAAACGAACAAAAATACACAGAAAAGTCGGCTTTCTATTTTTAATGCACCCAATATATCGCAAGTTACCAGAGACAAATTAAATCATTGTTTCATCTCCTTTTATCATTTCAAGCACTAATATGTGCTGAGCTTTTTATAGATTCCCTTCAATTATACATGGCTCCATGAATGTCTAATCTGATTATAGCTTCCAGCTGGAACAAAAGAAAAGGTGAAAGCTGCGTTAATAAGAGACCATACGTAATGTTTCAGGATGTCTAGAATGTTTCGAATTTTAAATTTGACACACATCATCCCTACCTGCCACGGGCTAAATAAGTCTGGATATGCGGCAAGTCGCACGGATTGCCATCTGTCACAAGCGAACAAGCTTGCATTATTCTCAGTGACAGTAACATTTCCTGCCTCTCTTTAGCGTGAGCTCAGCCTGACTAGCTGCGGTAGATCACCGCCAGACACATTAACATCACTCAGCTCTGAACGGTGTCAGTGGCTAATAGCGTGATTTATTTGGCGGGATGGCAGCATGTCATGTAAACGCGCAAGTGCGTCAATCCAGATTAAGCCTCTGACACGACATAAAGAGAACATCGCTCTCAGAGTGTTCCTAAGAAAGGACTTGCAAAATAAGGACATTATTTTAATAGATCTGGCTGCCACGGTCATATTGATTTTCGGACTCGTCCCCTTTACGGTGACTTATGTGACTTCGCTGAGATCCATTAAGGACTTGTTCGGCTCCCGTGTTGCATCTCGAACTACTAAATGTCTGAATTTATGTCCAGTTAATGTTACTTTAATGAACATCAGCTATCATCATTTCAGATACAGTTAATCACTGTCGGTTCTCTGCCGCTAGACGAGCGTCCTCTTTCACACAACGGCTACCAAAACCGTTCCATCATTTCAACTGCTGCTGATTTATCGTTAATGGATAGATGACTAAACTGATGTCAATTCCAGCTCACGATATCTCAAAAATCTCAAAAAGATTCAAGAATTCTGAGTTTCTGGCTGCGATACATAATTTTCTAGCGAATGGTATTAGCATCACTAATAAACATTCTGTCCTGGGTTTTGCAACTCACTCACTCATTTTCTACCGCTTATCCGAACTACCTCGGGTCACGGGGAGCCTGTGCCTATCTCAGGCGTCAACGGGCATCAAGGCAGGATACACCCTGGACGGAGTGCCAACCCATCGCAGAGCACACACACACACACACTCTCATTCACTCACGCAATCACACACTACGGACAATTTTCCAGAGATGCCAATCAACCTACCATGCATGTCTTTGGACCGGGGGAGGAAACCGGAGTACCCGGAGGAAACCCCCGAGGCACGGGGAGAACATGCAAGCTCCACACACACAAGTCGGAGGCGGGAATCGAACCCCCAACCCTGGAGGTGTGAGGTGAACGTGCTAACCACTAAGCCACCGTTCCCCCAGGTTTTGTAACATTTGTTGAAAAAGTCGGTGACAATGAATTTAACTATAAAACAACATTTAATCAACTTCGCCGTTTGTGAAACGTGTATTTTATGTGAACTACTGTATAAAACGTAGCCATCGCTAAAGCTATTTATCAAACGTCAACGTTGGAGAAAACGTGTTTATTAAATTTCCACAATAAAGATGCTGTTTTGAGGAATTTCTTTCATCAGAGTAGCTTTATTTTTAAAAATTTGATCAACAAATTTGATCGTTTTATTGATCGATTTATTAAATTCAATTGTTTCTCCACTGAACTGAATTTTTAAAGCTGTATTTAAAAAGAAATTCAACATTTGGGAAGCTGTAAAAGGGAACGTTATAAACCTTGACATTGTGATATTGGTCATTGTTGAATCATTGTTATAAATATTTCGTAATTATACACTGTTTAGAATTTATGTAGGCTTTTACTTTTGTAAGTTTGAAGCAAAATGTTATGTTAATGCTTAATAATGTTAATAAGGTTAGGATGTAAGTATTGCATCGGTATCGGGTGTTAATCGAATGGACTCGGTCCAAAGCTTCCATGTCGGTATGGCTTCAAAATGAAAAAAAAAAAAAACATGACCCATGAATCCCTAATTGAAATAAAATAAATAACAATTTAATTTGACTAATGTTTTGATCCATTGAAAAATAAAAGCTCGTTTTCAACAGTGGTTTTCGGTTATTCACCTTTCCAGAGAATTATTCACTTCCATGATCGTCCTTTTTATGTCTCAACTCAGACAATCTCCTGCTGTAGCTTTCAGAACAAATGTCATCTCTGTGGTTGTCCGGTCTTTCTTCTTCTCCACGTTCGTTTCGTTTCGTTTCTTCTTTCAAAATTGGACACTTTTCCATCATTTTCAGCCTGAAAATCTTCAGTGACTTCCATCCATTTTCTTTACCAGAGCCTCCATCTTTTCTCTGGACCTCTCACTGACAATCTCCGTTCACTCTTTCATTTCCTGGCACTTCTATACGTACATGCAGCTTGTTGATCTGAAACAAGAACCAATTCTAGAGACTTGGTACTTTCCATCTGTGAACTGTTGTTCCAACAAAAAAATTTTCAGCTGCCATTGATCGCTGTCTATGTCGCTTCTTATTCTCTTCATTCTTATGTTCTGCATTAACTTTCTTGAGTTTTTTTTTTGTTCCCCTTCAAACTCTTGCATTCTTTAAATGCACCTACGCTTTAAACTAAGCACTTGTGATGAAGACGTTCACGTTCGGAACACGTTCCTTCTCCTGAGTTTCAAGAACTTCAACATTAAATAAAACACGTTCATTTTTGAACTTGACCTTTTTAAGAATTCGAACGAATGGAGAAATACAAGAACTTCATTGTTGGAGAATCCGCTGGAGGGTTTTTAGAAAAAAAAACCTCAATCGCTGGAAAATCCGAGGTTTCAAAAACTTTTCCGCTGGAGAATCGGTTGTTAAGAACTTTACCACTCGAGACTAAGATTTTAAGAACCTTCCCACTGAGGAATGACAGTTTAAAGAACTTCACCACTGGTGACTCACAGATTCAAGAACTTTACTTTGGGAGAAACACTTTAAACTTTACCAAGTCTATTGCTGGAGGATGAGGTTGAAAATCTCCCTCTTAAGAGTCCATCCCCAGACCTGTAGGAGCTCGTAACCAGCTCGAGTAGCTGCAGGATGTCACAGTCAGGATGACAAACATAATCTGGGATACACGAGTCATATAACCGATTTATTCTATGAGATTGGACCCTGTTGTGTGCATCCAGTCAAGCTTGAGATTGTGTACACGAGAGGCTTTGAATATACAATAAATGGGGCTCTGTTTGTTTCTCCACTGAACTGAATTTTTAAAGGCGTAAAGAAAGAAATACACCTGGTGCAGGAGGACAGCGAGGACATGTTTGGTGTATAGGGATTTCGAAGTACTCAGCTGCTAACGCTGGAGGCTTTTATTGTCCTGCTGCTGCGCTGAGCCATTTTTTTTTTTACATGAAAATCTCTGGCTGAGAGACTGGGTATGGACGCCTGCTGACATAATGAAGATAGAATTTGTGCCCAACATACACATGGCTAAACACAACAGCGGGGCGATTATTAACACGGGATGAAGCGGTCAACCTCACATAAATGTTTAGAATAAGATGCACTGTGCTCGTAGACTTTCACATAAATTATACTCGTATTATTCAGTTAATTGGTTGTATTAGAAAGTCCAGTGGCTTAAGTCCTAAAAGATACTCCGGTATTTAAGACGGGAAAATTACACACCTTAACCAGCTGCTTAAAGGTGGGGTCTCCTTTGTTTGAAAACCAGTGTTGACATTTGAAATCACCAAAACAAACACACCCCTAACCCAAATGGGTCCCACCCCAGTTTTGATAGCTCCGCCCCACACATACACCAGACAAGTATAACCCAAGTATAACCCAGACAACTATTATGGCAGAACCTGCTGGGGCAGCTGACCGAGGGGATATTTGTAGTACTGTGTGTTGTACCATTAAAGGTTTAGCTCCATTTCATGCGGAGGTCAACACCTAGAACCCGAGGCAAAGCTAATGTTAGAGCCTGAGGTCGTAACGTTGCTGCCGATAACATGGAAACAGAAGACTTGGAGCGTGTAAGTTTATTGATTGATTTAATATTCTGAACTTTAATTGAGGGGGCACGGTGGCTTAGTGGTTAGCACGTTTTGCTTCACACCTCCAGGGTTGGGGGTTCGATTCCCGCCTCCGCCTTGTGTGTGTGGAGTTTGCATGTTCTCCCCGTGCCTCGGGGGTTCCTCCGGGTACTCCGGTTTCCTCCCCCGGTCCAAAGACATGCATGGTAGGTTGATTGGCATCTCTGGAAAATTGTCCGTAGTGTGTGATTGCGTGAGTGAATGAGTGTGTGTGTGTGCCCTGTGATGGGTTGGCACTCCGATGGGTTGGTGTATCCTGCCTTGATGTCCGATGACGCCTGAGATCCCCGTGACCCGAGGTAGTTCGGATAAGTGGTAGAAAATGAATGAGTGAATGAATGAACTTTAATTGATAGAAAGCCGTATTCTGTTAGTCCTACTTCTTACCTCATTGTAAGCCTTTCTTCGCTTTCTTTCTTTGTTTTTATCCTCCATGTCAATGTCACACATGTGCACTGAACACTCTCTCCGCCCATATTGACAAGACACGCCCCTTTCTGCTCATTGGCTACATGTTAGTTTTGTTTTTGTTTGGTTTGGCAGCCCGACGCAGTTTTCTGAAGCATTTCTCAAACAACGGAGACCCCACCTTTAAGGTCATTTTCTGCTTGTATCTCACATTATGCAAAATCACCAACACGGAGTTCGATGGAAGTCGGAGGTCGCCAGAAGAGTCCAGTTTATAAATTGGGTTTAAACGCAAGCATTCTGCTTTAAGTTCAGTTTGTAAGTCAGAAAAGCAGGACTGGTGAAAGAAAATGCGATTTTTTTTTTCCTTTGCTCTCAAATGGAATATGATGTAACATCTAAGCAAGAGACAATTAAAAATAAAACCGATGAACTGTACGAATGAAGAGCATTGAAATACACACCCGGTAGACAAATCGACAAAATGGCTCCCTCACTCATTATTCAGCAGCTTCTAAAACAGCACTCGATCCTGCACATACCGTTATTCTGCACTTCGTATGTACGATTCGTACGTGTTGAAACAAATGATCACATTGAGAATCCAGCGCAATGCTGCAGAACGACAGAATAAAGAGAAATTCTCTTTCAGCTCAGTTTTAAAGTGTCTCATGCTGCACGACGCGGTGCGCAAGACTGAAATTACAGGCCACGGCTCAGGCAATCACCTAACTGTCGCAATTAGCGGTTATCTTCCCCGTGAGGCTGGCACGCTTTTGTAATAATAATTAGCAGGAATTGAGTATGTGAGGCGAACGGTTGAAGCTTTTCATTAATCCTCAAGCAGAAAAAAATGCCTTCTAACCTGTTGAATCCGATGCTTTTTTGTTTTTCCCCTGACGGAAGAAGAAGAAACGTCTTGGTGAACATCATGGATTTATCTAGCATACATTAACCTCTGCTTAACCTCGCTGGTTGGTTCTAAAACCTGCCCATGGTCCTTAAAGCCAGTCTCTTCAGTTATCTTCTGTGTTTGGCACATAAATGGTCAACAACATTGCAGTACATAGATCCATATAGACTTAAACAGAGAGGCAATACATGTAAATGTTCACAATGTTCTCCTTGTTCAGAAAGTTCTCCTTATCCTCATTCAGATTATTTCGCTCTTTGTCTCCAGTCTCCAAAATGAGATTCACTAAAGCTGGACATCATCCTAGATCAACCTCATCAGCGTATTAAATTATTTGGAACTTCACCACTGGAGACTAAGATTTAAAGAACTTTAAAGAACTTTTTTCCATTGAGGAACCACAGTGTCAAGAACTTTCAATCAGTTTTAAGAACTTTACCTTTGGAGAATCCATTAAAAGGACCCTTAGCAATGGAGACTCTTGGTTTTAAGTATTTTCCCTTTGGGGAAACATTTAACCAGAACCAGTTTCAAGTATAATGCTGGAGAATTGAGGTTGATGATCTTTGCTACAGTCAGTGAAGAAAGTAATGGCACCCTCTTAGAGTCCATCATCAGACCTGTAACCAGCTCAAGGAGCTTTGGGATGTCAGTGTCAGGATGACGAACAATATCGAGCTACACTAGTAATATAACTTGATGAGATTTGGAGCCTGTTGTGTAAATCCAAGTCAACGTTGAGTTTGCATTAAACTCGACCTTTAGGGAGTTGATCAAAACGTTTCACATTTCTTTAGGTTAAATCTTATTGTAGGTTTTATGACTTCGAATAAATAAATGAATAAATGAACGAGTGAAAAAATAAAAATAAATAAAATAAATCGGGTAAAATTATTCATTCTGTTAAAAAAAAATTAAAATAATTAATTATAGAACAATTCTTAATAAAGAAATAAAAGAAAAAGAAAAAAGAAAGAAAATCCAAGGTAATAAACGGATATTGATATTAAATTTAATTGAGATTAAAAAAAAAATTTAAATAAAAAAAAAATCATGAAAATAATTCATTATAAAAATTCTTAAAAAAAAAAGAAATAAAAAAGAAAAAGAAAATCCAAGGTAATAAATGGATATTGATGATAAATAATAAAATAAATAAATAAATAATTTTTTGAAAAATCATGAAAATAATTAATTATAAAAATTCTTAATAAAGAAAGAAAAAAGAAAGTCCACGGTAATAAATGGATATTGATATTAAATTAAAAAAAAAAAAAAAAAAAAAAAAAAAAAAAAGGAGGAAATCATTTTCAGCATTCTTACATTTTTATTGGTCAAAATTTCAGAGTATCGCTATATAGCATGAGATATTCTCAATCATTTCAGGTTTCCTCAGCACAGTGTATCCAGTAAGATCCACTAAGGTCCAGTAAGATCTGAATAAACCCAGAATGGACTAAAGGCTACAACTTTCAATTCAACAGAAAATTACATTACTTGCTTGATATAATCATTTATGTGGAGTTGAAAGCTTCGAGAACAAGAAAAGAAAGAAAAAAAGAAAGAAAAAAAAAAAACAGCACTCAGCATTTCTTTTTCATCTTTACTAATAAATAGAAAAACCTTGTTTAACAAAAAGCCTCTGTTTCATAATACAGAGATTTTTAGTGGCTGATATTTTTGTATAGTGCAGGATATTTTTGCATGATCCGGTGCATTAGACCGACGTGCAGACGAGAGGAATGAGAGAAAGAGGGGAAAAAAAAAAAAACAACTTTCATTTGCACATGTGCAAAGATTCCACAACGAGAGTTAATTTAATCCCAGACGTTATGAAAATAATGAAAAGAGAAGAAAAAAAAAGTGCTCTTATTGACTGAAAACAGCTTGAGGTACAGATACGGCCTCCTACGCCACGTGAGGTTTACTGATTAAACCTCGATTAAATGGTACCTTTAATCCGTTCGGTTGCCTTTAATGCTGTGGACACTCACCAGCTTCTCTGGAACAAGAAAA